>NC_061517.1:25065000-25365000 GCF_022379125.1 Scophthalmus maximus
AAGAGTTCCGTGATCAGCACTTCACATCCTGAGGAAAATACAGGATCCTTTTTGTTGCGGCAGCACAGAGTCAGTTTGACATTTGAAAGTGGAACATATATGTATTGTTTGAAAGTTTTTGAACAGTGTCATCCCAGAGAATATAACATTTTTTTTTTGATAATTTCTAAGTTTTATGAAGATAGAGCCTGAAAGTCGCTGAGCGTAGTAGGAAATTGACGTCCAAACGACTCCTTTTCCGCGTCTTACCCGAGCAGGCCACCTGTCGGTCTGAGCAGGTGAAATCGTAAACCAGAACGTAGGGAAGGTCGGCGATGGCCGTGCACCCGGGCACCCTCCTGCTCGTCGCGTAGCATTTGTCGTGGACTTCGCAGCACCTTTGGACAACAGAAAGCACAGGAGCGGCACGTTTGTTGAGAGGCCTCTCCTGTTGTCTTATTCAAAGGAGGATGACTTGAGAGGCAAATCCGAGGAACGGCGGCTCCCTACGCGTCTACTTCGTCCAGCGGGGTCCCCTTCCCCCCGAAGCCGCACCAGCAGCCGTAGTTGTTGTAGGCCAGTGGGTTGACGCCGGGCTGGGTGCACGGGATCATCTTCCCAAACTGCCACAGGGCCCTGGGCAGCAGGGCGCCATTGCCCAGGCAAGCTGGTGGAGACATGCAACGGCACACAAGGAGACAACGGGTCAGGAGAAAACGATGCGGTATAATGGTCGATTTTTAAAAAAGGACCAAAAAGTAATCGCATAGATTCTCCCTTTACGGTAAGTGTCCCAACCTTACCAGTGAGAAGCAGCAGCAGCAGAGGAGCTGTCAGATTCATGGCTACAGGGAAAAAAAAAAGAGGAAGCCCAAATCGTGCTGCAGCCTGCTCTTATAGGACAGGAGGTGTGAGAAAGTCGGCGATAAGAGGGAAGCCAGCAAGTGGGCGCTCCAGAATTCCGTCTGTCCGCTTCACTCGACTGTGTATTTCAGTGGTGAAATGTAATTACACTCACTCAAAGGCTGTTTATTACTTTGGCAGGAGTTTTACCTCAAACTTTTTTAAAGTGTTTCCCTTTCTGCTCGAGGTCAACGTTACTTGACTCCTTTAGCTGCTATTTACTTTACAGATTAAGATTTTTACATCGAACGTTTGACTTGTTTTGAAAATACGTTGCAGCTGTTTTTAGATCACAAAAAAAAAGAAAGAAACATGACATTGTTCATAAACTTATGGCAGCAAAAGAAGAACAAAGGCACACGTTGTCGTGCACGGACGTCGTGGCTTGATGTTCATGGTGAAATGGAGCTGGTGAAATCATAGTCCAAATAGATTTTCATTTTCTCCGTGAGGATGCGACATTTCAAGGAAAAGATGTTTCTCCCCCTCTCGGCTTAGTTAGTCGACACATTCACGCATTTCTTCCTCTGATCTTTCAACCCATCTTTTATTGAACACTTTCAAATCAAACATTCCACCTTCTCTTTTTATTCCTGTTCACTCTGGACTCATTTGATTTGCCTTATTTCTTTCTTTCCTTCAGACGGAAGATGAAGTCAAAGCCCCCCCCCCCCCCCCCCCCCCCCCCCCCCCCCCCCTCTAAAAGAACCCATTCCAACAGACAGCTGTGCAAATAGCTCGCACGTGCGCGAGTTCCCACGACTTTTCCACTGCAGGCCGCCCGAGCTGGACGCTTGTGTCGACACAAAGGAATAATTAACGCCGCGCCAAATGTTTACAGAAGAGCATGTTGTGTTTCTATGTGTACATGGATTTATAGGCACACTTTCACATGTGTATATAATGTAAAGAGATTGGAAGACTCCGGGCGACTGGCCCAAAAGGTCCAACCCCCCCCTCTCAAGGTCAACACAAGCTTTAAGCTTTTGCACTTTCACCTCGTCTCTGCAGGATGCACCTGACTGTCCCCCTGCTCGTCCTGTTTCCTCGGCCTCCCAGCACGTGAGCCCTCTCACATCTCTGTCATCTCTTTCCCAGGATGCGCTTGAGCGTTTTTTTTGCATTGTCCATTTGGATTTCCCGGCGTGATGACGCAGTGTGGGAGTTTTCGAGATCTTGACCTCGCCTTCTTCGTCCGTGATGTCGCCACCGTGTCTCTCAGTGCTGGGTTCGCACGCTCTGCTGCGGTGCAGGGCCACGATCCTCTGCACGGTGCCCGACCGCTCGCCGTTGCTGGACTACGCCGAGTGCGGCGGTTACTGTGGGCTGGGGGGCTCTGGCGCTCCTGTGGATGAGCTTGACGGGGGAGGGCTGGTTCTGGTTCAGGTTCTGCACTGCGCTTTGGACGATGTGGTTCTGTATATTACCTCGAACCTTAGTACAGTCCAACTTAAGAGGTAAAAAAAAAAGAAGAGAGAAACACCGACCTCACAATTAAAAAAAACAATGAAATATATTTTCTGACTTTGCTTTTGAAATACCTCCCTGTGTTTGCGCTGCTCAGTGCAAATTTAAACTCTATTATACAGAAGCAAAAAGGCCACAAATTCAGTGGTTCTATTTCTCCTAAATGTGTGTTCTACATGTGAATTGTTGGGCGTTGGACGGTGTTTGCCCTCAGGCAGACAGAACTAGGAGCCTGTCCTCCGAGTTGCAGGACTTGCTGGAGATAGACATTTGAAGAAAACTGTCTAGCTCTTGTGGACAAAATCTTGGACCACCCCTGCGCCGAACAATGCAGCCACAGCTGCGACGAGGCCAGCAAGACTGTCGCCTGGCTGAGTGAGGGCTCGGCAACAAGGTTGCCTCTGAACCACGGCAACCGTTGTCCTCCTGCTTCGGAAAACAAGGAACCGCTGCATATCATTATTGTCATGTTATTGTTATTGTTATATACGTACAGCAATCGGTGCTTAACAAATATAAATGATGGATTATTACCCCCCCCCCCCCCCTCATTTAACACCACTGATGCTCTTTTCCTGCCTTCAGTTGACAACAATCCGTGTGAGAAGTTCATCTGTGAGTGTGTCAGGTAGGCGGCCATGTGCTTTGCCAACACAGATTACACTGAAGGCGACGCCCGCCTTCCCAGGGGTCGCTGCGAGTAGACCGAGCGATGCAGGAGGAGACACTCACCGGCCGCGCTCCAGGTGGTGTCTTCATCAAAAACAGTCGTGTGCCACTGTACTCAAAGTTATCGCTTTTATTTATCCAGTGATATAGCAACCTTATCAGTTTTTGGGTTTTTTTCAACACAATTTCATAAACACAATTTTTTTCCCCCATCCAACAACGTTATCAGGCCCTGCCATGTGGGCGCGTCCACTGCAGCTCACAGGGGCACCACTGCCTCACAGATGTACTGGTACCACAGGCTACAGTCAGCATCATTCCACATCTTGCGCTTGCGTCTCTCGGAGGCATGAAGTTGCCCGCAGTCCTCGCCGTTCTCTCTGTAGTCCCAGTTGTCAGGCTGACCCTTGTCCCAGAAACTGTGCACAGAAGAGGGGGGGGGGGGGGGGGGTAATTATGTTACACATGTAGAGATGATTTCCCTCCTCGAGCACTTGTTGGTGCTTTTCATTCCCACAGCTTCGTGTCTCTCTCACGTTGGGGTTGAATGGAAGTCGGTCCCGTCCACCCAGCTCCAGTGTCCCTCGTGTTCCCGCTCCACGAGTCCAATCCAGTAGCTGTATCTGAGCTCGACAATTTTTGAAATGAAGTCCTGGAAACGAAAAAAGATATTTACAGGTGACTTCTCGAGCCTTTGTTAAAATCGGTGACCTTGATGAAGTGCTCCCGTGTAGAAATTCCTGGCTAGTCGACAGCTCCGCTTAAAAAAAGAAGAAAAAAAGGGTGGACTATAACTGGAGATTAAGATGAACCTCACCAGCTCCTCCACATTGTTCACAACCAGCAGGTGTCCCCCGTGGGCTCGGCACTGCTCCTCTGCTTTGCTCCAGGTCACAGGCGAGGTGGACAGCAGGTAGCAGCTCCTCTGGAAGGACGACCATCCGTTCCCACATGTTCCTGGTTTCAATAAGATTATTAAGATGGTCTTTGTGCAGAAAAACACCGCCACTGAATTTGGATTTTTATTAATGTTACAGTTTTCAGTTTTTACCTCTAACTGGGGCAAGTTTCTGTAAGAAGACTTCCTCCACAGTTTTTTCACCTTCAGCTTGGGAAAACCACAGAGACAACCCCAAAAAGAAGAAGGGTGAATAGAGGCCGTCGATAGTGCAGCTGCATCGCTATATCCAGACTGAAGACCATCTCCTCACCAGCACTGGACGCTGACGTTTTCCCTCCATGGCTGATCCTCTCAAGGTGAACTTTGACCTCGGTGATTTCCTTGTTCAACTGGGAGACTTAAAAAATAAGAAAACAGTGATTATCACATAAACGCGTGGGAATGAGTGAGCTTCCTTTTTTCAGCGCGATGCGTTTCAAGTCGTACATTTGATCCCAGTGACCATCAGCAGGATCGACAGCAGCAGCACCACGACGCCGTAGAGGACGAAAGCCACCATCCTGCTCATACCTATTAACATTCAATCAATCAAACTTTATTTATATAGCACTTTTCATACAATGAAATGCAACACAAAAAACATACGCCCCTCCCTCCGATGGACACGGACACACACACACACACACACACACACACACACACACACACACACACACACACACAGATTTAATAACGATCAAACATCCAAGGCTTAAAAGAGCAAAAAATAAATAAAACGTAGTAAAAACGCTGTCTCGCCTATTTGCAATGAGGAAAACACTGGAGGCAGAGTAACAAGAAAGACTAAAACTTAGTGGAAAAAAAAAGTGAGTAGAATAAATAAATAATATATACATGCACACATATACACACATGTATATATACATATAAGAAGTTATAATAATACAATTCAGAGAAAAGTTGGGTTAATAAAATCTAAAAGGAGATTAAATGAAATAAATACATTAAAGTAATAAGATTAAAACATTGACAGACGTGTTCTCATAGTTTACAGTGACAGCTGAAAATATGTGTGAGAATGGAACACAGTCGCACACGTTTTACCTGGTTTTGCGGTTATCTTGTGCTCCCCATGGACAGGGCCGTTATCAGACTCTCCAAACTGATGAAACTGATATTCCATTACTGAAAGAAATGACTTGGATGAAGTGCTTTCTTCCCCCCAAAGACTCTTCAGTGTTGGCGGCGCGATGGCCTACACATCTTTCTTCCTAGTTGTAAAATTGTCATTTGCAATCTTGAAAAATCTTATCATTAATAATCCGTATCAGTATCCGGTCCGTAGACAAACTGAGATTCTCAGTGCAATGAGTGCAAATGAGAGGTCAGCTAAATCTCCTTTGTTTGTTCTCAGGCCAAATAAGTGAATAATTAATGGCTCAATGAATAGACTTGAAATTATAAACTGTATAATATGCAAACATTTTCCAAAGGTATTCAGATGGTTGGGTTTAATGCTTTTACTAAATTCAAATTATGATATAAAAGCATTGTCTTCATTGTTATATATAGACTATTCATGGTGTCATGCCTAACAATGACTCGAGCACATTTGCACAATTGGCAAACTGAAAAAGATTGACCACACAGACATTTCAACATCCAAAACAGAACATTTATCACTCACCGTCATCGGCCAGAATAACTCTGAATGTCCCTTGGTTTGGACTCTGACCGTGAGATCACAGAAAAGTCCTCCCCTTTAAAGAGCAACACTAAATTATGCAATTGCAGCACTTTTGTTGCACAAATACACAAATACATTTCATCAAGACTGAAGGTTTCGACGGGGGGCATGTTTGTGCATTCAAAGAGAGATTCTCCAAAGTTTTCAAAGACGAGAGAAGAGTCTAAAAAAAACAAACATGATTTTTGTTCTTTGTTCTTTTTTTTTTTTTTTTTTACACTGGTAATAGTCTTGTGAGCCTTTGAATGGGACCTGACCCCCGACCTGAGGTTTAAAGATGCGGTGAACAGTTCCTATTTTGTTACACGTGTTATCTGTTCCAGTAAATGTCTTATTTCTTGCATATTAATATATTAATTCTGGAGAACCACTGGAGCACAAGTCATTTTTAACTACAGTAATTGCACATTTAAACCATTCTTCCTTGTGATATATAAGGAACACTCTTTACAGACTACCAGCTATCTAAAGACACAACATTTCCTTCCCTCAGTTGCAATTTCTGCATTATTAAATCCTTTTGCAACTTCACATTTCTTTGCCAAACCTTTAAGGTTCCTGTTACTTCTGGTGTATATAGTATTTCTTATGCTATGATATCTCAGTTATTGTCAGTAGCTTATAGCAAAGTTTATTTACTCAAGTAGCCTGCTGTACTGAAGTATACATTTGGAGGTACTTGTGAAGGGCAATAAGATAAAAAGTTTCAACTACTTCCATCTTGATCAGCTGTGAGAATAAAATGCAATTTATCTTCAAGCAATCAGTATTATTAAATAATAACACAGGAATCTGTGCGATAATGCTTCAATACTATTACTGAGGTAGGATTTTGAGTGCATGGATTTTAAATGTAGCCTACTTTTTTCACTATGGTATTTGCACGTGTCCCCAAAGAAATTATTATCTTTATCATGGGAAAGCAATAGAGACTACAGTGTACAGTATACTTCACTCACATTCACATTCTTTCACTACACTACCCACACACACACACACACACACACACACACACGTAAATGTTTGCAATTTATTTCAACCAGTGCCTTTTATTCTTATCACGCCTTTTTATTTTCATTTAACTTGTTTTAAAGTGTCCCATTGCTTTATTTGTTCACGACTGCTTCCATTTGTATGTTTCTGCTTTCATATCTTTTTCTTTTCCTGTATGAGAGAGGCCATGCGAAATTTAATTACACTTGAGTATAATAACAACCTGGTGTTTTTTTCATAATTTCCTAAACGTTCACGTAAAAACCCACTTACGAGCGGAGTCGGGCTCTGTAGTTCCCAGTCTCGCCGCTAGGGGGCAGCATAGTTTGTTGCGCCTGTTCTCCAGCTCGACGCGCGTATAAAATCTTCTTCCGGTCCCTCCGTCCCTCAGAAAGGAAAATGGCGGCCGTCGGACGCGTCTACACAGCGCTGCTCAGGTCTTCTCTGACCCAGGCCCGGCGACAGCTCTCTGCGACCGCTGCCGACGGACACGGCGACCTGGGTAACCGTAGCGTCTCGTTAAGATTTCCCCTGCTGTGTTTTTATTTGGGATGCTTGTCTTCGACAACTCTTTGTGTTGTGACGGTGACCTTGTTGGGCTAGCGTTAGCATTAGCAGTATCTCGACATCCTTGAGCGGGTGGCACACCCGAGAAGCTGTCACAACATGAACATATGAATACGTTCTGACAACAGTCTGTCCTCGCACCAAGTCACTGGTGCACAAGTCTTAAAGCAGCTTATTTAATGTTGGTGTTTATTTTGGCTCGTGATTGGAGCAGTGTCACGAACGAAACGTCCTGAAAGCTGAAGATCAACCGCAGCGTCACATCCGGTCACAGGATAATGTTGTACCTAATGTGTCACATAGTATAAAGTAATGTAGATGTAAATTGAAGGTGATCCTTTCAGCTCACTTTCGAGTGCGAATGAAATGTTTGTACTTCTTTCTACTCTAACTGATAATATCCAGCAAGCGATAAGCCCCTATAACTTAAAAAAGATTGAACGGTACTTAAGTTAACAGCACGTTGGGGTGGCGTGACATGAGTCCTTGAGGTTTTGTGGGAAACTGAGGAAAGTCTCGATTTAAGGACAAGTTGTAGGAAAGGAAACCCTGTTTACTGACCCAAGGACGAATCAAGCTCCCACGCACGTGTGTGCGTGTGTGTGTGAGACGATCTTTTGGGAGAGAATCACGATCCACGATCTCAATCATGATTTTTCTCACCATCTAGGCTCCAAACACAAAAACATAAGAAGAAAAAAAAAAGTGAGCGTCTCTAAAATGTATTTAAGATATAACTGATCTGAAATTTTGACCAGCAGAAGTAGTGTACTTTCACTTTTACTAAATGTTGCCACAGATCGCTCCTGTTACCGCCTTTACTTGTTAAACATTTGTTGCACTTGTGGCAACGAGCAAGTACAACCAGACTTTCCACCAGTTCTCTGCGCCATGGGAGCAGGTCTGAGCGTCATGGGAGCAGACGGAGACTCACAGATCACATCTCTCCTCAGTACTCTGGTCTTCTGTCCATTAAAAAAAATTAATAAATGTTGTTTGTAATGAAAATACGCGCAGTTTTCTCTAACAAGACCTTCTTGTATTAGCGTCATTATGGTAGCCGCTTTCGCCAGAGCGATGCAGAAACTTCCCCCCCGCGATCTGATCGATTCCTCTGAAAATCAGATAATTTGCAAAATTAAGATCGATTTCGATATAAGGTTGTCAGATCGCCCACCCCTGCTGCATGCATACTTGTTTTTGTTTTTTTGTCATTTGACTGAACTGAATCTTAACTGGGAGGCGAGATATTGCATCTGGTAACTCTCCCCCTCTACCGTTTGCAGGTTCCTTACAGCCAATCTTTCACGATCCAAAATTGATATTTATGAATCTACTCAAGTTTTCTCACGCTCTATCAATTCCTCCATATGGAGGCATCCCTCATTTAAGTCATGCTACTTAGTGGCATGAGATGTCCTTACCAGACACTTGATGGATGCAGATTCATTCGATTGTTATTGATCAAAATGTTTTTGTATATGTATATGTTGCATCACAATGAAGTCAGCATCCTAAAAGACTATAGACCCAACCTAAAGTTCATATAGATAGAAAAATAATTCAGGGTCGTGTGTTAGGAATGACATCATGATGATATATAGTGTAGTAATGCATTATCTTTAGCAACCAATAAGATTAGAGATACGATCTACAGCTATTCCCCCTAGATTAACCAAACATTAATTCACACGTAATAAATGGCATCACGATGACGTCATTATGAGATGGCATGATGATGGGAAAAACATACAGTACACACACTTTTCATTGCTTTGTTTATGAAACTAATCATTGCTGTCTCTCTCTCCCTCTCTCTATTTCTCTTCCAGCTAAGAAATGGAAGCTGCTCAGTTTCCTGGTTGCCGTTCCTGGAGTTGCGGTGTGCATGTTGAACACATACCTGAAACACCAGAACCATGACCATGAGCGACCAGAGTTCATCCCTTACAGTCACCTTCGCATTCGCACCAAGGTTTGCCTTTTTTTTTTACGTCACATTTTAAAGGATGTAAAAATAATATGCTATGCTATTGTTTAACATTGTTTACCCCCTAATTTTTTTTTAAACAAACCATCCACTCTCTCTCATTGAGGAATTCTGAGACTATGAATATTCATGATATGCAAATAAAACATGGCTTGCGGCAACATCGGCGAGATTCCGCCATGAAACTTTCACAAGCTTTTA
Organism: Scophthalmus maximus; assembly: GCF_022379125.1. NCBI lineage: Eukaryota > Metazoa > Chordata > Actinopteri > Pleuronectiformes > Scophthalmidae > Scophthalmus > Scophthalmus maximus. The sequence continues at coordinate 25,074,418 of NC_061517.1, forward strand.
ATGCTAACGCTAACTGTCTGCTGACACACCTGCTGTCCTCCCGTGGATGCACTGCCTCTGCTGCACTGGACGTTTCCCGTTCCTTTACCCGACATTTGCATATTCAACAGTGATGGGTTTTCTGTATTTGTGACGTACTTAATCTAGCATGAACAGGACTCGTTTGAAATTGCAGAAAAGTGACAGAAATCTCCTCCTCCAGGAGATGAATGTGAAAACACCTCTATAGTGACAACATTTGCTCAGATTATAGTCCCTATGTCAGACATTTTAGAGGACAGGAACAGAAAAAAACTTTTTCTAAGTGGAGGGGGACTCCAAGAATTCTCAATCCAAAATGTATTTCTCATGTGCCACTTCAATATTTTTGACTAAATGGTGTGCTGTTTCTTTGTTTTTGTCCTCGCAGCCTTTCCCATGGGGAGATGGCAAGAAATCCCTTTTCCACAATGCACATTTGAACGCCCTCCCTGACGGCTATGAGGATGATCACCATGAGTAAACCCCCCTCCAGATGTCATCACTGGGACCAGTTTCCTCAGCGTTTATTACTGGACCACACTTGCATTTACAGATTAATGTCTTTTGCTTTACCTCTGTGCTCTCTCCTCAGGGCACCCAAACCACCCATTACCTTCGCTCTGGTCCAATAAACAAAGATCCACTTAAACCGAATTTACCTAAATAAATTAACTATAATTACTTCATGTTGTGTATTGTCTATTTGTCATATGTGTTATAGTTTTTATTCAAGATCTGTCACATTCTTTTTATGAGGAGGCAATTCAAAAGCAAAACACTTTCTGTAAAAATCATATATTTCCTCACGGTCCGTTAGGTGTCGGTTCTGGGTGTGCGCCAAAACAAATCTGGGTTTTTCGGCTCAGTCTCCAGAAATGTGTAGTTCCACCACGACAGACGCATCAACAACATCCCCCGTCGCATAATGACGTAGTTTAGTGAAAGTCGAGTCGGATTCTCTGAGCAGCGCTCAGCGCTTTTCCTTAGTCCTATGAATCCTCCTTTACACCTTTCCTTGACCTCATGACTTTTTCCACTGAGGTCAAGGAATAGTAGATAGGAAAAGTCGATGGGAAGGATGATCCCAATCCACCCTCGGTCTCGCATACCTGACGTGGGTTCGCTGCCTGGCCAGAGCAGTGAAATCACCACAACAACAAGGAAAGAAAGCTTTTTCCAAAATAGCTTACTGCCCCTTTATAATGTTATTAGTATTTCATGTGCTTTACATGCTCTGACATGACATGTCAATGTCTGCTGTGAAAAAAAAGACGTGCACAAGTGAAGGCTTTAGCATAACTAATCATCTTTACTTTTACCTGAATGTAACTGAAATGGTGAGATATTGCTTGGCACTGCATGGCCTCGGTCCACCCACGGGATTTCACTCCAGGCTCCTCTGAGAGAGAAGCATTCTCTCTGTCAATTGTGTATTTCCCACTATGATGCCGACTGCACCATACTGGGTACTGTTTCCTTGTTGGTTTTATTTGATGTTTCATTAATTATAATACAAAAATGTGTTACTAAGTTAATGCAACTCTTCCTCTGCACCATTCCAGGCCTTTATGTCACTGTTCCCCTTCCTTGGGCACAGGCTGAACTTTTGAACTGCACATGATTGTGTTTTTGAAAAACTTTATGCTCCAGGGAGTGGACTTGCCCGAGGGACCAAGCAGATGTTCTTAATGCCTCTGAACAACAACTTTAACTCATTACTGCCTCATCACTTAGTCTCTCATGACTGTATAAATGCTGCTAGAAAGTTCCTCCCGTTGTTAATTCCTCCCTGGCCCTAGTCCTGTTGGCCTCGATCCTTCTGCAGAAGCCACAATAGATTCACGAAAACAATTTCTTCCTATCTCAGTCTCTTTATTAGACAAGAAAAACTGCCAGTCCACTGCCCAGATCCACATTATTATTATTATCATATATGTAATGTGTAGAAGGAAAACACAAACTTCCGGTTCATAATGACACAATGAACAATTTCTTATCCAATTCATCTGTGAAGAAACGGACATTCATTAGGTTTCCTCTTGTGTACACGCGCTCCCCAACATGTAATGTCATGAGTACAGTCAGAGTCGGCCCTAAGCTGAATTTCATTTGGGCCCCCCCAGCGCCACTAATACTATTGGCAATGCTTGATCGTTCACACACACACCTGTAAATCTAACACACCTGTTATCAACTGTATTAGTTGTAGCTGTGTTGCTCACAATATACCAACATCAGCCTTTTAATGCTTCTATGGTTTTTAATCTTAAAAGTAGCCAACTCACAATAGTGGTCCAGCTTCAATTTGGAGTTTAATATTCAAAGTGGTATAGAACTGAGTGGCAGACTGAACTCTGTGTGCTGAAAAGTATCAAAATTAACCAGCAGACTATGCAACTATTGTCAACAAGTAAACCATTTGAATTGATTTCGATTTGAAAAATTGCAACGACAGTGCAGAACAACAATCAACTACAAACACCATCGACTGACTGCGGTTGTATCTTGCATGAACGTGACCTCTGACCTCTGACAAAGGCAGCGGGAGTTGATCAAACCAGTACTCTCTTGCCAGCCCGTTAACATAGGTTTGCATTTTTGTATGATTGCCATTGACATAATATAACATAATAATAAAATAAAATAATTCAAGCCTTCTTGTGGGACATTCCAAGTGCTCTTGGGGGCCCCATGGGGGCCACGGGGGCCCTAAGCAGCCTCTTAGTTGGCCTATTCCTCGGGCGGCCCTGAGTTCAGTCACTTAAGCTCCAACAGTTTGAATAGTGCACGCATGACAACGAGCCAATTTAGGCATAGTTTAGGGGTATAAAGTAAAAGAAACATAAGAGTCTTTTATTATCTGCTATATAGCAACAATATTGCATCCGGGCCTTGTTCATAGGGGAACGTGTGTTGATCTGATCCAGACGTGTTTTCCTGTGACTCGCACGCTGTCACGGACTCCGCCTCTTTCGCGTGAACGCGCCCTAAACCGAATTAGAAAATCCTGGGTTAACAAAGCTGGCGGATTCGCGGCTTCCGTCCGTCTCCGTCTCCGTGACACCGGCTCCTTCCCCACCCCCCGGTCTCCCGCGTCGCTCGTCGGCAGCGCGGCGCGCGTCGTGTCGTCCGACCGACCGCGGGTTTCACCTCGGTGTCGCGGTTCGTGCGCCACGACTCGATCACGAAATCTAGCGTTGAAACATCTCGGATAACTGCGCGCGCCCGCGCCCGCGCTCCTCCGCGAAGGGGAAAGCAATCGCACGCCGAAACTCGGATCAGGGGCCATGAACACAGACGGAGGTGAGGAGACTTTGTTACAGATCCACTAACACTTGAACCATAACAAAAACTATACGTTATACTTAATCACTCGTGAGTTGACTTTGATTATTCATTTTTTTTTTCTGTTTAAAATAAATAAATATAGATCTCCTGATGAGTAGGAAACACGAGAGGGCCCACTTCTTCAGCTCCAAGGAGCAGGAACTCATTTTGAAGCTGTACGAAGAGGAGCGGGAGATTCTGACAGCCAAGTCCAACACCACCAGCGCTTCCAAACTGAGAGAGGAGGCCTGGCAGAGAATCGCTGACAAGATCAATGTGTAAGGAGACAACTGTGGCCAAGTTTCACTCAACTTGTGATATGATTCAGCACCCCCCCCCCAAAAAAATAATTACACCTTGCACTTAAAAATATTGAACATGAATGTAAGCGTGCTGACAAGGACTGAAACTGACGATTATTTTCATAATCGATTAATCTGTCCATTTATTTTTCTCAATTAATCTATTAGTTCATAGAGTGCTGAATAATGTCCATCGTGTTTCCGAAAACTCAAAGATGATGTTTTGTTTTGTCTACACACCAAAGATATTTGGTTTACTGTCACAGTGGAGCAAAGAAACCAGAAAATATTCACATTTAAGAAGCTGAAACCATAATATTGTCTTTTCTTCCCCATAAAAACTTCCCCACTACTACAACTGTTGCAGCTCTAGTACTGACACGTAATAACCCTGTTATTCTTGGTTGCCCGCAGGGTTTCAGACAGTGGCTACAAAAGGACATGGCAGCAAGTCAAAGTCAAACACAAAAACATTGTGCAAACAGGTATTATTGCAAACGTCGATGGAAACAATTTCACACTTCAGAGGTAAATGTTGCGTGTTCGATTCCAGTATTTGTAACAAGCAAAACAGAACAGTTATGATACAAATTAAGAAAAATGTATATTGTTACGATAAAATGCATAAACTATTACTAAAATTAGTTCCACTCCCACTTGCTCACTCCTCAAGCCAGTGCTGCTTACACATTTATGGATTTGGTGCAATTGATCCAGTATAATACAGGCTCTCATGCTTGACGACTATAAATAAGAGATGCGAATAGTTCACCCAGCACTGACACTGTCTACACCGTCAGCACCGTTAACATTCCAGGAGAATGTTTTACTCCTCTGACGTCTCCTTGTGCAGCGAAAAGAAGAAGGGCCGAGCTGATGACCAACCAGGGCGGCTCGGCGACCCTGTCTCTGACCTCCGCCGAGGAAGACCTGCTGCAGCACAAGGACAACAGGCTGCGGGTGGAGGTCCTCCCTGGGGCCGCCTGCATCGAGCCGCTGCCCGGATCGGACGGCTCTTTTATCAGCGGTAGGTGGGGTTCGCCTCGCGTGAAAGTCCGTCTTTTTTCCCCCCACGTAACAGCTTCATTTAACGTCAGCCTCTGCCGTTACAGTGTCGGGCCATCCCGTGCTCCTCCTGCCTGTGACCAAGGCCGAACCAGAGAGCTTGAGCAGTGATGAGACAGACATCAGTGACACACACTTCGAGGGGGTGAGTGCTTCTTAAACATGCAGGTTTGTTTGTCTCTTAATGGTTAACATAAAGACTTTATTTCTTTTTTTTATAGGACGTGCACAGCAGCAGCTTCCGAGAAAGGTCCAACTCGGCATGCGCTACCATCGGCAGCAGAAGTGCAGAGGTGAGGGTTTACACGTGGCGGCAGTGGGCATAACGGAAATGACAAAACAACATTCAATGTGTTGAATTTCATTTTGCAGAGGCAGACGGAAGACATTCGGGCCCTTTACTGCCGCTACCTGAAAAAAGAGATGGAGAACCGTGACCAGCAGATGGCGTACAGAGCTCTCAAAATGAGGAAGTTGGAAAAAGAAATCTTATTACTCGATAGGCAGCTGGTGTGACTGCGGGAAGAATGTTTTTTAATGCAAAACTATTTTTTTGGTTTACTTAGGTCTGACTTTACCTGTAATATAGAGTCATACAGTATTTGACACTGCCCACAGGACGTCTGGGAGGGTGTGTGTGTGTGTGTGTGTGTGTGTGTGTGTGTGTGTGTGTGTGTGTGTGTGTGTGTGTGTGTGTGTGTGTGTGTGTGTGTGTGTGTGTGTGTGTGTGTGTGTGTGTGTGTGTGGAGATTTACACGTAACAGCAATTATGGGCAGCAATGTGTGTTTTGTTTTTCTGATAATTCTTACACTGTCAAGTTTGCAACAATGTGACAGACCCTTTCTCAGTGTTGCATTATTGCACTGCACAACTCTGCACGTGCTGCGGCACGTGGGGTTGTCTGGTGGAACTCCTTCACACCTCCTTCTGTTGCCCCAAAGATCATTTCAATCTCTGCAGGACCTTCTGGTCAGAGCGCAGTAGACCGTCACACTTGTGGTCGCGTTGGCTCGCTACTTGGACTGCACTGGACTGGAAACGACTGAATAAAAACCAGGAATGGCTTCATTTGATAACACTTAACACCACGTCAGACGGGTGGGTTTCCGAACTGTCGCTCTTCGGCACAAATTCCACAGTGTTATGAGACAGTAAGTGGACGAGTTAACATAACGTCTGTGTATTTATCGAATATGTGGCTGCTGATCCTTTGCACTCACTGACGGGCTGAGGTCTGTTACTGATCGACGGCTTCCTTGCTGAGGTTCTGATATTCCTGTGTTGCTGTCTTCTTCATTTATTGCTCAGGCTTCTTTTTTTTCATACTGTCAAATTATTTTTCTCAAATTTAACACAGTTAGATTCAATGAATTGACTTATACGTGAAGACCACTGACTACTTGGCTGAAACCTTTGTGACGTGCTGCTAATGTTAGGTTGAAATTGGTTTGTGTCACCAGACTACGTTATCATGTGCAGTAGTCTGGTTTTGTTTTTCTTGTTTTTTAGAAAAAGGTCCTCTCTCCTAAAGCTGATTTGAATTTTTACATCCCACCCCCAAAACCCCTCAATCTCTTTTTGGATTATTCAAAACCTGCCTTTTGTCATATTTAAAATCTATTTGTAAATGATCATGATTATTATTTTGTAATATATTTCTGGAATTAGTGTTGTTGATTCTGTTTAATTTATTCATTACCCTGGCGTTCGACTGTGCGTGTTTATGATTTATTTTGTAAGCGCCGACTACAATACAAGAACAGTCTGAAGCGTCCAAACAAGATGTTGTGATTGTTGTCTTTGTTCAATGTCTGTTACATGATCCAGAAAGTGTTGAGGTGATGGGGACACGGCGGCGGACTCGGGCTGTTTGAGGGGCCGGGGCGAAAAAAATAAAAATGACATGGGGCCCCAACAACGTGCTAAAAAGCTATAATGCATCATGTGTGATGAAATAGCCTTCTCACTTGGAAGGGGCATCTAAGCACCTGGAGGGAACCTTAAGTTTATCCCATTGTAAGTGCAACTATATGGCACCACATCACATTTTCTCCACTGGAGGGGCACTTCTCCATTAGAGTAGCACTTCATCATGTTTTCTCCCCTGTAGTATAACCCCATCCCCTTTTTCTCTACTGGAAACAAAGGGCACCCTTTGGGCACTGCTCTGTAGGGGCAGCATAGATGGCACTTCATAACAGCACCCTTTTCCCTTGGAAGGGCCAAGTTTAGACCAGTGTCAGGGCACCTTACAGGGCACTGCGTCACGTTTTCTCCACTAGCAGGGAAGTCGTTATCAAATTTTCTTGCTGTAAACGGCACATTGTCATCATTTTTTGTATGAAAGGGAACCCTAGAGGGCACTCAATAATTTTTTTCCCATGTGAAGGGCAGCCAATAGGGAACCTGAGGGTCCCCCCCCCCCCTCTGGGTCCACCAGTGTTGGGACATGAGGCTGCACAACACTATAACATTATATTAAAATCCTATACTAGTAATTATATAGTTGACTATCTCTAATACGAGCTGAACCCCAGTGTCCCACTCCTCAGACGGGCAGCAGCGAGCGGGTCACTGTCTGGACCACGGGTCTGCACCATAATAGTAATTTTCATTGCTAAAAGCAATCTCAAAGTGCATCACCACATGTATGAACCACCACGGGTCTGGACCACAGGTCAGGTCCACAGGTCTGGGCCACGGGGGCTGGACCACGGATCTGCACCAACACAGGGTCTGGACCACCACAGGTCTGGACCACAGGGTCTGGACCACCACAGTTCTGAACCACCACAGGTCTGAACCACAATTCTGAACCACCACGGGTCTAGACCACAGGTCTGAACCACCACGGGTCTGCACCACCACAGGTCTGGACCACAGGTCTGAATCACCACAGTTCTGAACCACCACAGGTCTGGACCACCACAGGTCTGAACCACCATGCACCACCACGGGTCTGAACCACCACGGGTCTGGACCACCATGGGTCTGGACCACCACAGGTCTGAACCACCATGCACCGCCACGGGTCTGAACCACCACGGGTCTGGACCACAGGGTCTGGACCACCACGGGTCTGAACCACCACGGGTCTGGACCACCACGGGTCTGGACCACCACAGGTCTGAACCACCATGCACCGCCACGGGTCTGAACCACCACGGGTCTGGACCACAGGGTCTGGACCACCACGGGTCTGAACCACCACAGGTCTGGACCACAGGGTCTGGACCACCACGGGTCTGGACCACCACAGTTCTGGACCACAGGTCTGGACCACCACGGGTTTGGACCACAGGTTTGGACCACCACAGGTATGAACCACCACGGGTCTGGACCACCACAGTTCTGAACCACCACAGGTCTGGACCACAGGTCTGGACCACCACAGGTCTGGACCACCACAGGTCTGAACCACAATTCTGAACCACCACGGGTCTAGACCACAGGTCTGAACCACCACGGGTCTGCACCACCACAGGTCTGGACCACAGGTCTGAATCACCACAGTTCTGAACCACCACAGGTCTGGACCACCACAGGTCTGAACCACCATGCACCACCACGGGTCTGAACCACCACGGGTCTGGACCACCATGGGTCTGGACCACCACAGGTCTGAACCACCATGCACCGCCACGGGTCTGAACCACCACGGGTCTGGACCACAGGGTCTGGACCACCACGGGTCTGAACCACCACGGGTCTGGACCACCACGGGTCTGGACCACCACAGGTCTGAACCACCATGCACCGCCACGGGTCTGAACCACCACGGGTCTGGACCACAGGGTCTGGACCACCACGGGTCTGAACCACCACAGGTCTGGACCACAGGGTCTGGACCACCACGGGTCTGGACCACCACAGTTCTGGACCACAGGTCTGGACCACCACGGGTTTGGACCACAGGTTTGGACCACCACAGGTATGAACCACCACGGGTCTGGACCACCACAGTTCTGAACCACCACAGGTCTGGACCACAGGTCTGGACCACCACAGGTCTGGACCACCACAGGTCCTCCAGTCCGGCGGCTCTGCAGCGCGCATGCACGGGCCGTGCACCGGGTTGTTCGGACAGGTCATGCGATTCACGTCGAGGACGTGAACTTGGATGGTGTCTCCGGTGTCAATGGGACAAATCCCCCCCTCCCCTCAGTGTCTCGTGCCTCCAGTCGACTCGAGCTTCGACGCAGCCATTGGCTTTCAGAGCCGTGCGCGCTCCGGGTCCACTTCACAAGCCCTCCTCAATCGAGCATCGAGGTCAGGATTCATCCGGTGTCATCATGGCCTCAGAGGGAAGAACTGTGCAAAAATAACTCAATATTACAGACCTTCTGTCGCTGACATGTAGCCAGTGTGACACTGCATCACTCTCAAGGCTGCATGACGATGCTGTGCCCCCCCTCTCCTTTTATTACTTTAATTGATGTAATGATTGTTAAAAAGAAAACCAATTTTTTATTTTGTTCTTCCTTTCTTTAGCCCCCTAACCAGCGGATCATGGTCACACTTTATTTGTCATCATAGGTTTACAAGGACACTGTGACTCACACGGACCAGATTAAGTTACAGCCACAATGAAAAATTAAAAAAAACAACACATAAAGAACGTCACAATAGCAGCAATATTGTTCAATGTTACTGTAGACCACACAATTTATATATTCGTTTGAATGGAGTTTATTTTTTTTTTTTATTTTATTAAGATCCCCATTAAACAGTAGCTTCTCTTCAAAAATCCACACAATACATCGCATGACAATCAACACAAGCTCAAAACCCGTCTGACACATACAGAAGTTCAACATGATTCATTGCCTCAATAGTCGAGAAAAGAAAGAACCTGAGAATGAATCTACCAAGTCACAAAACAATGGATAGAAACTCAAAGTTCAATTCCAAAGATTCAAGATTCAAAACTTCAAGACATTAGAAAATACATGTAAGTTAAGGGTTCTAAACCATTTATTGTGTAAATAAATAGTTTAGAATGAAAACACATGTTATCACTTTCTGAAATCCCCCCAAAAAACACTTTTATATATGATTAACGTCACTGTTTAACTCACGGCATTAATCTGACGGTTTACATTAATTTTTCCTTTCTTTCTTTATTTTATGTAACATTTAGCTTTGTTATTATTATAATTATTAATTTATTACTATAATTAGTTATGTATCATTATTATTATTATTATTATTGTTATTCATTTGATAGTGATATTTGACTCACGGGAGGTCTGTGTTTTGTTCTCTAGCTATTGTTGTGGTTGTTTCTGTTGACAGTTTAAATAAAGTTTTTAAAATAAAAAAAAATAAAAAACGTTATTCGGGCTGAGCAACGCCTTTTTTTTGTCCCAGCGGGATTGCCGTACTTTCACATGACTTCCACTACGTGTGACCGACCCGCATTCCTCAGGTGGCTCCGGCTCCGTCACACGCCGAATCGAAACAACCTCCATCTGTGTATAGTTCCGGACGATGAAGACGTGTAAAAGTGTCTGCCGCTGACGGACTCTCGGCGTGTGGGAGGGTTCCGGACGTGCGACCGGCAGCTGACCGGAGCAGGAGGGAGACACTCGGCGACGGGATCGAACCTCGGCGGTGATGGCTGAGCTCGTGAGAAGGTGAGATGAGCGGAGACCCGGATGGAGCTCGTCTAATGCTCCAACAGGATCCGACCACCAGTTGTTTTTCTTTTTCTTCTTTTCCCTCTGTATAGCTGCTGAAACAAAAACCTGAAAAAAAAAAGAAATCAGATGATTTTATTAATGTGAACCAAACATGGAGAGTCAGAGTCGGTCCAGGATGCAGGCTGGAGCAAACTCATCACTGCTCCATGCACCAATCTTTGAACTGGTCATCCCCAAATACTCGAGGACACTGTATATATCTGACCCCACATTTCTCCGTTTACCCTCTTGGACATACTCAACGACCCTATTGGACTGTTCCTAGAACCGAAATTGGCAGACGTGCCTTTAAATTCAAAGCCCCTTCTGACTGGAATATTCTCCCGGCTGATATTAGAACTGTTAACTCACTACACATCTTCAAGAACTTACTTTTATCCTTTCTCAAAACATCGTGTTGCCGCCTTTAATGGTATTGTTCTCTTGTGCTTTTAACATTGTTAAGCATCTGCTTGTCAATATATCGGTTATAACCTGAACTTCATTCTATGCGTATTATTATTTTATTATTATTACTTTTCTTAAAACTATCTTATTATATAATTGTATTATTATTATTATTATTGATACGACTAATCTCTGCACGAGAGTTGTGGGTTCAGGGTAGAGGGGTGTGTGGGGGTCGGTAAATGAGAGACTTTATGTATGTATGTATGTATGTATGTATGTAAGTTGTACGTGATTTGTCTGTTGTATTTTTTGTTTTATGTTGGACCCCCTTGAAAAAGAGATGGTTCCTCTCAAGGGGCTATCCTTCAATAAACTTCATTATCCTCCTGCCACATCCAGCGTTCTGCATCGCAACAGCAACTTTTCACCACTTCTCGTCAAAGCATATGGAACAAAGTCTTCACGATAGAAGAACACATCTCCAAAGTTAAGAGGTTACATGTGAGTGTCTTTCTTAATCTTGCAGGTGCAGTTACTTCTTTCTCTACGATGGCTCCAAGGTCAAAGGGGAGGGCGACCGCACCAGAGAGGGGATCTGCTACTTCTACCCCGAAGAGGTTTGATTCCCCTCGCCCATCACGCTGAGGCTGCACGCGAGTGTGCTCGTGTTGCGTGTGCACTGGGGTCAAGGGACGAAGGACAAGTGCTTCGGAGTTTGATGAGGGAGGGAAGGAGGCGAGCAGAGAGAGGGAGGGAGTGAGAGGAGAGGGATGGAGGGAGTAAGAGGAGAGGGAAAGAGTAGAGGGAGGGAAGGAGGCGAGCAGAGAGAGGGAGGGAGTGAGAGGAGAGGGATGGAGTAGAGGGAGGGGGAGGGATGGAAGGAAGCGAGCAGAGGGAGGGAGGGAGTGAGAGGAGAGGGATGGAGGGAGGAGTAAATGCTGTTACTTAAAGTTTAAATTGAAGAATTAAATTTCTGGCTGTTTTGTTTCTTTGTACTTTTACTTTTGATACATGAGTACATTTTAATACCTGACAAATACCCAAGTACATTCGATGTAAATTACTCAAGTTATTTTCTTATGGGTCACTTTTAAAGATATTTTTACTTTTACTCAATATAGCACGTAAGTACTTAACTACACCACTGGTTGCGTGTGTGTTGAATAACGATTCCACAATGCTCGTTTGTTTGTTTGTGTGTGTGTTTAATCCACAGATTACTCTGCTGTAATAATCCCCCCCTCCCCTCTGTGTGTATTCTCTGTCAGACCCCCGTGGACAAGCAGGAGCTGCTCTGTGGTCAGCTCGCCGGCGTCGGCCGCTGCGTCTCCGAGCTCTCCTCCTCGCCCGTGCGCATCCTGCGGCTGCGCCGCAACAAGTACGCCATCCGCATGGAGGGCCACTTCTTCTGGGTGAGCGTGCTCTCTCGCGCGTCGGTCTCGCCCTGCAAACATGTCCAGATGACTTTGTTTTGACCCTGGTTATATTTTTGGGTTGTGTGTTTCTCTCCTCCCGCCTCCCAGGCTCTGGGCTGCTCGGCGGACGTCCCCATCGCCAGCGTCTGTGAGCGGCTGGATCAGCTCATCGATCTCTTTTGTTTCTACAGCGACTCCGTCCGACAGAGCTACCAGGTGCACTCTCCACTCGTCCTGTATCTGGGCCAACATTTAAAAGCAATATACCAAAAGCTGAAAAAACTAAATCACAGTTGAGTCTTACGGTGTGTTACATAACACACGAGCATATGTGAAGCCGGGCTATTGTGTCCCTTTTGTGCTGCAGCTCAACAGCCAGGAGACTCTGTCCGCCCGGTGGGCACAGTACTTCTTGCACCTGCAGCCCGGATCCTCGGAGCTTCACCGCATCTTCAGCTGCTTACGGACCATTGACTCGACCAACGTATGTACAAAATGTTTTTTAAACGTGTTCCGCGGTCAAGCTTCACTTGGTTTTTCAAACCGACGCTGCTGCACGCGTGTGACAGGATGTGACTGTGTCACAAAGTGCTGTGGTGATTGTGAAAGTGTGTCCTAACAGACGCGTAGAGGCGAACTTCTGCATATTCACGGCATCTAGAGAATCGGTTTTTTTTGTTGTGCATTGAGGCCGTGCCAGTTCATCTGGTTTCGTTTCTACTTATTATTTATTTTTGTCAAATCCCATTGCTGGCACAAATGTCAAGCTTGTGCAAAACTCATTTTGAGACATGTCTGTCACATGATGGATGAAATATTCCCACTTAAATAATTCAATTCTACTATCTTATAACTAGTTCTTTCTTTTTTATTTTTTTTAAACACATAAAAACATACACATACATATAAATATGAAAATTAAAGCTACAGTGTGTAATATTTAGAAGAACTTATTCACAGAAGTTGAATATATTGTCCATATCTTTGTGTTCATATATGAGTTAAATATAGTTCCATGAGGTGGACCCGACCTCCGTGTAAGTCTCCATGTGTCTACGTCGTGTTGAATACGGTTGTTGAACCAAACGGTCCAGAATATGTCGCATTCACGTTGAATTTTCAGACGCTGCCAGAAACCTTGGAAATGGAATCAGCGGTGCACCGCCAAAAAGTGTCCCCTGTCGGTTGCTCAGTTGGTTGCGGTTCGCAACTTTACCACCAGATGCCGCCAGAAAATTACAAATATTACACACTGGGGCATTGGGATAAATAATTATAATAAAAACAAAAATAAACAATAAATAAAGGGTGCTTCTCAGATCAATGTCTACGCCCTCAGAGCTTGTTCCTGCTGAAGCAGTTTACCAACATAAACTTCAGTACATAAGCACATAAAAGTCAACAATCATCAAAAAACATTTTGTTTACCTCTAACAACATACATTAGCTTTTCCCGTTGACATGTTTGACGCCATTTCTTTAATCCACATTCCCATTCTTGGTAAACTCTTGGTGGGATATAAACCCAGAATGAAAAGCTTAGGCTCCAGCGGAAGTTTCTTTGAGAACATTTGATCCTTCATATTAATAATATCTTCACATAAGGTTTTCATTTTTCTTCCCTCCAGTCTTCTGAAGATATTTCGTCATTTATATCTTCCTTCCACAGTCCCAGATTAGATTCTGAGGATTCATAAGACCCAGACACAAATGACTCATACGAAGATCAAATCAAAACCTTCTAGGTCTTTGTTTGTTTTCTTTATTTATATATCGCCGGTGACAAATTGAATATTTTTTTGGTCCGCAGGTTGACCCACTTCTGCTGCTCAAGGCTGCCCTCATTCTCCAGGCCTGTCAGCGCTGCCCTCTAGTGTTGGCAGGCTGCATCCTCTTCAGAGGAAGGTGGGCTGACGTTTTTAACATTTTAGTCCACCTCTCAGTGGGATAACCTTTTGTAAAAAACAGACCCTTTTTCCTGCCTTTCCTCCGCAGAGTTGTAAGCACACAGATGTCTCCCGAGCTCACAATGAAGGTCATGGTCCATGAGAGCGAGACGTACGCCAAGGTGGGATAGGAATTTACTCTTCTACCCCCCCAAACTGATCGACGCAAGTGTAGTTGTGCATGAAACACTTTGAAAAGCTATTTGGTGTGTCTGCTATAGAGCTCAACAGTGAGGTTCCGGAAGTGAATAAACCCGTTCATATTCTCCATCGACATTTTGATTATTAGCCATAATGTCGTAACCATTCAAGGTCGACTCACAACTAGCTACGAGGTTGTGAAAAGATGGAACATGAACCTGTAGAAGCCACAAGCCCGTATGAAATCACCCTTGTTTTAAGAAAAACACGATTTATTCGCTATGTAATTGAGAAATACAACACTACCCACAATCCTAAAGTGTAACATTGACGTCTCTGATTGTTGGAGCTCACTGTTACCACAGAAACGCTTAAAATAATTATGTACACAGCCTGTACCTTTGCTTTTTCTTCTGTTTTCCAATTATTTTTTTGCTCAGCATAAAACGTTTTATGGTAACGATTCATCTCGTAGCTTATTGGCTTGGTTCCAGGCTTAAAACTCTTTACTGTTTATGAGGATTCTATGAAGTGTCAATGGAGAAAATGAATGATTGGGGGATTCACTTCCGGAACCGGAGTCGTTAAAGGCTGTTTGTCTCAGACACCACGTTGGCATATTTCCCAAAATGTTCAACTGTTTCCTTAACAGTTCATATTCCCCCCTTTTGATCTAGGCACAGAGCTCCAGCAGCTCCCTCGACGCAGCCGTCAGCTCCATCACCGTGTTCCTGACCACGTCTGAACTCCAGTACCTGCAGTCGGCTCCTGTCCACAAAGATTTAAGGTACCGTCCTCACCCGCCCGAGACTCGGTTCATTTGCTCGCGGAAAGCATGTGATTTCCAACGGGATGCGTGAGTAAAAAGCCTTTCTCAATTCTTTTTCCCCCACCCTCCAGTTCCCACTCTACTCCACACAGAGACGCTCCCCAAAAGAAGACGCGTCTGTCAAGGACTCTATCTGAAATGGCGTCCACGGAGTCCGACTCATCCGATCTAGGGCCGCCCCAGTCTCCCCACAAGATGTCCTTCAGCCCGTGCTTGTCAGAATCAGACAACTCTGTGTTTAGCCCTGCTCCGTCACAGAGCACCGCAGATCCCCTCGACCCCCCGCCGCAGTCCCCCGAGCCTCCTTTCTCCAACGGACGACACTCCCCTGAAGCGGAGGAGGAGGAGGCGCTGGATGAATCTTGCTATCAGAGTTTTCACAGCAACGGAGGCGGAGACAGCCAGGTGCACCACGAAGGAGGGGGCTCTGCGTTTGACGAAAGGTCCAGCCTCAATGGAGGAGATGGAGACGCAGCCCGTGACTTCCGAGTGGGGGACTCAGGCAACGAGGAATCACACGACGATGAAGACGACGGGGCGGCGGTGGGAAATAGAGAAGGTGGCTGCGGGAGTGCACAAGGAGACCAGGGAGAAGATCCTCTCCCGCCCTATGGTGGTTTTGAAAACCCGGAGGAGAGTCCCCGGATCCCCATGATGCTGTACCTGCATCGGGTCAAAGGCCTGGTGCTGGCCCTGCTGACGGACCCTCGCTTCTTGAGCGACGAAGCCTCTATGGAGGAAGTGGTGAGACATCCTGCCGATAACTGGCATTTCTTCCAATGTCTTGTCACATTTTCATACTGATCCAAACCGTAGTCCCTTTGACGAGTGTAACAAAAAGAGGCTTGGCAACTAGGTCGGTTTGATACATCACAATGTCTCTCTCTCCACCGTCCGCCAGCTGTGACTCAAGTAGAATTTGAATTTAAGTACGCGAGTGCACTTAAAAGTGCGAGTGCACTAATTCGCCCTTTGTTATGCTAATCTCTGCGGTTTGTTTCCAGTATCACAGCAGCCTGGCGTCACTCAATGGACTGGAGGCCCATCTGGGGACCGTTCCTCCCGTTCCTCCCGGGGCCCCGGGCGCGCCGGGACCCTACATCTTCGCCCACTTCGACTGCATTCAGAGCACATTGACAAGTGAGGCCACACAAATCACACACATCTCTCTCTTTTCACACTTTGGCTCTTCCTTTGCTTGGCTTTCCTCTCCATCTTTTTTTTCTTCCTTCACTTCTCCATATCTGATAAAAATCTGTCTTTTCGAGTTTTCACTTTCGAGTCAAATCTCTCCCTGGGGACTGGGGTGGGGTTAGGAAGTTTATATTTGCCCTTGCACGAGTTAACGGCTAATTAGTCAGGCCGTGCTCGGCATTCCTTTGTGCAGCGGGCATGTCTGTCCAGGTTAAAGTGCCACTGTTGTTGTGTGTCCCTGCAGCCAACCTGTCTGGTCGACCAGGGGGAGCCCCGGAGCATCCTTTTGTCAGGGCTACATCACTCCTCCACTCGCATTTCTGTAACACTAAAACTCTGCAGGAGGCTATTATCAGGTCAGTATGGCAGTGACGTGGTGGTGGTGTGTGTGTGTGTGTGTGTGTGTGTGTGTGTGGGAGGGGAGGAGGGGTTCCCGTGCCTTTCATGGCTCCTCAAGTAGAAGTCGGGGGTTGAAGTTTTTCAGTTGGTCACGACTATCATCACATCCCTGAATGTTCTTCCTTTACTTGCACATTGACCTGGAGAAAGAAAAACCTTCTCCGTGTCTGAAATGCTGGAAATGTAAACGACATGTGTGTGACATTTGAAAACCGCAGGAGTGCCGGTGCTGCCGTGTACGGGACCCGCAGCGTCGCCCATGAGACCTACTTCCAGCAGCACGGGGGATCGCTGAGGAACTCGGGCATCCCGAACCACCAGGACAGCGCCTTCTCGCTGCCGGGCAAGGCCCGACACAGACTGCTGAAGCACGGGGTGAACCTGCTCTGACACAACGGGCGGTGAGACTATCTGCTGTGAGCGTGTGTTCAGCCGATCCCGTTGAGGACTTTACAATCCACACAGGAGATTCGAGAAAGGAGAAGAAAAAAAGGACTAAAAGCTTCCTCTGTTCCATGAGCTGCTGCGGTGAACCGAAACAGATTGTGTCATATTTCTGATGTTCAATCACACGTTATATTCATAGCATAACATAGTAGTATCATTGATACGAATTTTGCGATGAAAACGAGTTGAAAATCATTTCTGTCCTGTTTTTTTGTCATGTTACGTTTACAATAAGTCCTATCTTAAGTTATTCACCGGCGATACCGAGTACAGTTTGTTCACATTTAATTTCTACACTTTGATTTTCACTTCACAGGTACTTCCTGCTCAGTCAAATCCCCCACAGCAGTACGTGTAACCATTCCTTGCACTTATATATATATTCATTTAACACAAACAGTTTAACTTTTAACTTAATGCATTTGTACAGAATCGTGCTTTTTCTTGCTGCACATGTATTTGTTAGAAAGAGACATTTCTAAAACAATATAAGAAAAAAACCACTTGAGTAAAAACTGTTTATGTATTTCAAATCAACCTATTGAACTACTGCGCGCTGGTGCTGCGCGTTGTTAGTGGAAATTAAATGAATACAGGATCCTCTTCAGTGTCTCTCGGTCTTGTGTGAGCTACTTTTGTAAATGCTTGTGTAAAAACCAAGGGGGGTACACGGCCTTATTAGGGCCATCAGCGGCCCGCATGTGACCCTGCGATCTGCCCCCCTCCCCCCCGCTGCTCTCCACCTCGGACTCAGCGCCTCGTTCCAAAACCGGAGGATGACGTGCGTAACGGCTGCTTTACGCACAGCGCAATGCTCATAAAACGTTATCAATTCACGTTCTTGTTCCCGGTGGTTTCTGTGCCGCGTCGTGTGTGTGTGTGTGTGTGTGTGTGTGTGTGGTGAACGAGCTTCGTTCCTGGTGATCCAGATATGCAGTAATTGGAGTCATTAGCCAGGCAGTTGAATTTGAATGGACGGGGTCGGCGCTCTTCGGGGCGCCTCATTATGCAGGCGCATTAAAAGAAGGCGGCGGGGGGCAAATGGGTGGTTAAAGGTAGGAACAAAAAGAGGGGCAGGGACTGCGAGGAGGGCCAGGATTCAAATTCTAAGTGCTGAGTTGTTCCGCCATTGTCAGCGGGGTATAAAGCGGGCGGGCCGAACTCGTCCCGATGGGGAGCTGGCACCGCGGAGGAACTGCCTTTAGTCCATCAGTGAAGACCCACAGGTCAGGATTTAGACATCGCACCATGGCCTCCTCCTCGCGCTGCGTTGGGATTGTTCTGTTTCTTCTCTCGGCGGTGACAAGTGACACGCGTGGAGTATATGGGCGCGCGGTGGACGCGCGGGGATTCGTGTCCGGCTCGCAGGGAACCGCGGACGGATCGTCCGGACCGACTTTACGCACGGACGCGGCGCGGCGGTGGAGGCGCGGCGTCGAGGAGCGGCACCGGGAGCGGTGCGCAGAGCTGCCGGCGGCGGCCTGGCTGGAGAACGCGCAGCCCGCGACCACCGAGGACAACGCGACGACGTTGCAGCTGCGCGCTCGGCCCTTCTCCGCGGGAGCCGCTCGGGGCCCGGTGTTCCCGGGACAACCGCTGTTCAACTTCGTCCGACGGGTTTACCAGTGCTGTCAGGAGGGACAGCTCTGCAGGAGCGTCAAGGGGATCCAAGGTCGCCTGAGAGGAGGTAAAAAAAAACTTCATCCTCACACTGTAAATGTGTACTGTAATCACGCGCGTAAACCTGCAGCATCACAACGCACGGCTGCCATTTCTAACATTCAAGTTGAACTGATTTGTGGACCACGTGACAGGCTCTGTGGATTTGGTATCAAGTGGACCAGTAAAGGCTGTTTACTGCGCACAAAGGTGTGTGAGGGACAGCACATTTTAATTAATAGATCCAAACTGTCCCACAACTCCTGGAGCTGTGTGGTTGACCCATGGTTTTGCAAAAAATCCAGAGGTGGTGACAGTCCCTCTCATGGTTCTCTGGGTAATGTCTTCACATTGGTTGAATTTAGTGCTGCAACTAACGATTATTTTCACAATCGATTCATCTGTCGAGTATGTTGTCGATTAAGTCGTTTTGGTCCATTAAATGTCATGAAATTGTGAAAAATGTCGATCGCGTTTCCCCCAAACCTCAAGATGGTGTTTTTGTTGTCCACCCACCAAAGATATTCAGTTCACTGTCACAGAGGAGCAAATAAACCAGAACATATTCACATTTAAGAAGGTGAAATCAGAGAATTTTGACTTTTTCTTTCATAAAAACTACTTGAACCGATTATCAAAATACTTGGCATAATGTTAGTAATCGATTAACTGTTGCAGCTCTAGTCGCTTTGGACAAAAGCCTCTGCTGAATGAATGTGATGTCATGTCATAAGTTGTAGCCTACAGCCACCCAGAGGACTGCTGAAGTCTTCTGTTGATGCACTCAACCTTTTGCAAAGATAAAAAGCGTTAAGGTCAACCGGCATTTATCCATTTAGCCCAAAACCCACAGGGTCTGTAGTTTTTGACAAAGTGACACAGAGCTGGGACGTCCTGAAGCCGTGGAGGGGGGGAAGGTGTTGTGCTTGGAACACAGTTTGCAGGGACATTAATCGCTTGACTAATAACGGCCTGCATGAGAGGACGGCGTTATCTGCATGTGAATGAGTCTCAGCTGGCTGAATGTCCCCTCCATGAACTGTCGAGAAGTCCTGCTGACGGATTAACTAGGCATTAGGGGTGAAAACATTACCTCTGTGGCAGATTACTTTCTGAATGGAGCCCCGACACGCGTGTGCGCGTGCTGCTCTGTGACACGAAAGGCCTCCGTCGTTACCTGGGCCGTGACTCTGACGGATTCCGCTTGCCTCTTGTTTCTCCTCCTCCCCAGGCAGAGACGTGGAGTTTCTCTTCACCAGGGAGATTCTGTCGCTGACGGTCACGAGGGCCGAGCTCCACCTTCAACTCTCCGTCCCGCAGCACCTGGACGTCCGCCCCGTGCTCCCATCCATGGCCAAGCGCAGCCTTCCCACAAGGTAAAAGCTCCACTGTCAATAAGACCTCTTACTTGTTTTGACTGTTTCATATGAATTCTTGATTTCAGCCATTAGTTTAGAGGCCCCTGTCCCGATTGAAACTCTGTTGTCTCCTTCATTTAGGTACAGCGTGTGGTCACGGGGCAACAGGCTGGAGCTCAGGGTGGATCTTCTCTTCCTCTTCCAGAGTCTGCAGGAGGCGGCGGGTGGTGCCGGAGGGGGTCCCAGCCTGGTGAACATGCGGCGGGCGTTGTTTTCCTCCAGGGCCGATCCGCCGGGGGAGAACCCAGCCCCTCGGGCTCTGCAGGACACTGATGGCCACGCGTGGGGGGATGGGGCGGCCAACGCGCCGCCTGCCGTGGAGCTGGGCCTGGTCCTGGGCTGCAGTCAGGCCGGAGTCGGAGTGTCCTGTGGAGGTGCCGAGGTCCGCCTCTCGCACACACCGTTCATGGCTCTGTACTACCGATGAGCCCAAACCGAGATCGGACCGTGTTCCGAATAAACCTGAAAAGACATACAGAAGGAAATGATTGCACTTCCAACATCAAATCTATTAATTTATAAATGTTGTTTTGTAAAATATATATATTAATTTGTAAATAGGGACTACGATATGCTGTGAGTTTATGGAGTCACTCTGGTTTTATTAAAACTCAACTCAACAATGGCTCTTGACACAAGTGTGTGGCCACCTCAGCTGTGTTTGTCTGTGACGCATTCTGCTCCCGGCAGCTTTTTAGATACGTGGTTCTATTTCGAGAAGTTTTTCTCAGTCGGTGGGAAAAGGTGGAAAAAAAGGAACGACACCTGGACAAACACAGGGCCCGTACACGCCGCCGAGACCCTGCTGACCTTAGCTGCTCCGTTCCGTTTGTTTTAGATGTTGTTGGGCCGTCGCATCAAGGTCTTTACACATTCCCAAAGTAGCACAGTTCCAGAAGATACTTCACGCTTGGGACAGGGTGGATTCACAGGCACAGCGAGACGTGTCATGAGATGAGTCAAATTTAACACTAAGACTACTGTGAAACACCAGATCGACGGCCACGGCGGGGGTGTGAAGAGTGGGGAAGAATGGCAGCGACACATTCTGATAAAATAGCACATTTATTAAAAAGAGAGCAGTTAAATCAGCATTTTTCTCATATTGCAGATGTTCGCCACATCCGAGGAAAATAAGGGGCCTCAGATACATTTTCTCAGTCCACCTGCTGCTGCCTCCATCCCTCCAAATAGTCTTTGCCCAACACATGAATATCTATAAAGTGGGTCATGTGATCGGTGTAGGGATGGAACGACATTAATTCTTTGGTTCTCGTGAAAAAGGACAAAGAGTAAATCTTCATTCCACTCGGTTTTATTCAGTTGTGAGAAAAAAAGAAAAAAAAGGCTGGTGAGGAGCCTGAAAATCTGGATATTATCATCTCACATCTTTCCATTTGTGTTTGACTGGCTTCGCTCCTAGAAAAGTGGAGGTTGATAACAGACTCCACATAAATCAATCCTACTGACCCTCACTTCTAACAAGGGCTGTTTGTGTGGAATGAAAATCTAGCCCTGACATGTGTAACAGAGGTGATGGTGGGGGGGGGGGGATTTGATATAAGCCAACAAAAGAGCAACCTCAAGGCGAATGATGGTAAAGCACGTTTGTATTCAATAATTCAAGGCAACAGAGACAAAACACACAACAAAATGATTTTTAAAAAATACATGAGGCAGTGCAATATGTCACACCAATAAAATATCACGTTTTAAAAACTCAAAAGACAAAACAAAAAAAAAAAAGATCCTGAGGAAAAAATTCAAACATACAACTCCAAAAGTGAATTATAAAATATCTCCAGATCAGCCCCACTCTGATTTTAAATTAAACGTAATAGAATAGAATGGAAGATCCCACATGTTCAGACGTAATCTCTTTTATTTGTCTTTCCCCGACAGTCGGCTCATCTGGCCGCCCGTGGATTTATTTCATTTTTTTAATATTCTGTAACAAAAAAACAAAAAAAACAAGAAAACACCGTTCCTCCCCAGAAGAAAGGCCAGAGTCTTCCTCATGAGGAAAAAAAAAAAGACCAAACCCCTAACACCTTAGCCTACAGCCCCAAAAGTGATGATCAAAACCGTCGTCGCACAATCAGATGTGTGACATTGTACCTTATATATATACACACGCAGCTGTGTGGACCGGCAGAGGAACAGATCGGGCGACTTCGCTGCTGAATTTAATGGACTTTTTTTTCTTTTTGCACCTTTGCTGAGGGAGAGAAGGTGCGTTTGTATTAAATATGAGTGGGGGGGGGGAAATCAAATCAAGAAAAACAACAGAAACCCGCCAACAACTGACTGAGCATTTTATGGCACTGACTTCTTGCCCACAATCGATCAGAAAAGGGGAAGGAGAATCAAGGAGTGGGGGAGGAGCCAGAACACCTTGAATTATTAACCGTTCTTCCAAGCGCTGCACATGGCGACAGGGTGTGGGGGGGGGTGTGGGGGGGGGGGGGACCTCTGGGGAAATTTAAGACGCATTAGTGAAACAGGCAAAGTTACAAAATTGTCCTTGGAGTAGAGCTGAGCACTTGAGGGATGTAACTAGATACATAACAGCAGGGTTTACAAGAAAGAAAAAAGAAAAAAAAGGAACAAAGCTGCTGTTCAGTTCACACATGAAGCAGAAGAGGAAATCATCGTCCAGAAGCTGAGACTTAACACAGTCAGAGTTGATTCTGGTAATATGGCCATGTAGAAGAAAACCAAGGGCTCAACGAGAAAGGTTTTATCCAAAAAGAACAAGAATCTTCATTGCACTGAAAAATCACACTTAATCAACAAAATGGTACAGTCCACAATTAAGAAAGGAAAAGAGAGTCTTTAGACAGCAGATCTGAAAAAGGCCGAGCGAAGACGGTGGAACGGTTGATCTGGAACATCCGGTAAACATTTGATTTTCCGCCGACACTGATATTGTGCTTTCTCATCTCTCGCGGCAGGTGGATGAACTTTGTCCGAGACGTGCGCGGCGTTGGCACCGATTCTTTTTTGATTTATTACATTTACGTCGAGCTGCGGCGGCGGCCTGTTCTTCCGGCGTCAGATGACACGGACCAGAGTTCAAGGCCCGTCAGAGTCAACACAGCATTATATGTTAAAGGGGAAACTGAAAAATCTGCCAAAAGAAAGAAAAAGAAATTCCCCTTTACCTGTCCCACCACTGGTGTCAAACGTGGAACATTCAGTTCCTCTGAATTAACTAGGATTCATTTGATGGTGTCTTGAAGTGTATCTCACACCCAAACCACCAAGACATCACAGATTTACATTTTAAAGCTATTTTGTCAGATTAAAAACAGGCCACCAAGTTTTCAACAAATAAGACATTAGACATGTTTTGGGGTGAAACAAAAAGGCATGCGCGCTTAATGAACCAAACAAATAGAAAAGGCAAGGTTGACCTAAAATACGGCAACGAAATATATGTTGTCTCTCGCTGAAAGAGATTTTTGTGCGGTTCCTTGTTAAGTTTAAAATGGATCCATCCTTAAAAATAAAATAAAGGAATTAAACAATTTGGGGTTAATCTTGAGGACCCTCTTTTTATGGCCCTTAAAGGGGCAGTAAGTGATTTTAGAGAAAGCGTGTCCCACTCTTCGTTGTTGTTGTTGTTGTTGTGATTCTACTGCTCTGGCCGGACCGCCAACCCGCAGCCTCGGGTACGGGAGGCCGACGCGCCAACCACGAGGCCAAAGCCCCCGAGTCGCAGCGTCGTTCCATAGCAGGTCTCTTAAGGTGTCGGGGAGTGATGTTTGCTGTTGTGAGGTGCGGTCCGCACCGCGTACTGATTCTAAATCACCACACGTTTTAAAAAAAATCTGAGAATGTTTCCTCGCTTCCCGCTAAATTCGGCTCAACCCTGGCTCTGTAAATTGAAAAAAACCAAAACGCTGCGAGTGCAGTTTGTTAACATCGCTTGTCGACACCTTAAGAGACGTAGTGGGTGGCACTGCAGCCACGACGGTCTCCCGTACCGGAGGTCGCAGGTTTGCGGCCCGGTCGGAGCAGTAAAATCACGACAACCGCAAAGAGAGAAACAAACTTTCTCCAAAATATTACTGCGCCTATAAATTACTAATTTGTGAAACCCAGCCCAGATCCATGTAAAGGCAAACGGAGTTAGACAGCAGACAGCCTTGCGACAGAGCTGGTTGGACGTCAGTCTCGTTCTTCTCTCAACATCTTGCGGCCAACAGGTGATGGCGCGTCAGCGCGGGACTAACTAGATCTGAGCGGACAGACAAAATATTAAACAAACTGAGAAAAGTGGGAGCCTCTCGAGTGGCAACTGTGTTTCCATTGACCGTGTGACTGATGGTTTCTTTTCTTATTAACCTACGTCTATGCAGACCAGATGCTGAACAGGAGTGTTAAGCAGTGTGCTCCCTTGCCGCACCCAGTACAAAACAATGCTTTTAGTTTATAAAACGGGCCCGGACCGATCGTTCCTGAGCGTCCCTCATCCGCTGACACGTGGCCTCTGTAAAAACCCGCCCGGTCTCTGTGTGGAAATGACTAACATTGTTCAAAAGGGTCAGCAGAGGTGGATGCCAAACGTATTCACAAAGAAGCGCACGGCAAACACTTCCCACATCTCCCTCTCTGTCCTCAACGGTACAATTCGCCAGCAGTGTTTGCTTCGTCTTGAGGTGGCGCTCCAAAAAAAGTTATTGTCTCCTTGTGTTCCTTCTGTTGTCGTGGTTTTTCTCTCCCAAGCCTTCAGCTTGACGTGTGCTGCTGCTGTTGTCACCTTGACCCCCTCCTCCTCCTCTCTCCCCCTCCCCTGTCTTCATAGTCTCGCGTCTGTCTCGTCCTCCTAACGTCTCGTCGAACCGCTAGTTCTCGCTCACAGCCGACAGAGGCAGAACAGTGTGGGGATGAACACCCCGAACGCCACGAGGATGGGAAACATTAGGCTGCTGTTGTCGGCTGCGTACGGGTTCGGTGTTCGGGGGCCTGACTGGACCCTGTACTTAAAACCAGGTGGGAGCTTTTTCTTCCCACCTTCCTCTCCTCCTTCGCCACCATCTTCTTCTTCCTCCTCCTCCTCCTCGTGCTTCTCCAGGCCAGGGTGAGGCTGAAGTTTTGGTACATCTGTCAAAGAAAAAGGTTCATCCGTATTAAGCAGAAAGAATGGCACATAAAACATCTAGATGTGTCTAAGCACTGTCTAAATAACACGGTCACTACTCAGCAAGTTTTCAAAATTTAGACTCACCTTCTAATGTTCCCTTCATCACATAGAGCGCACAGACCTTTGGGTTGTCATAGTAACCCTGAAACACAGAACAGTTAAGCACCACAAAGCAGAACAGAGCAGAACAGAGCAGGTAGGGCCGAATAAAATGGTAGAATTTAACAAATTAAAATTGGTCATTAATCCCCTTTGCATTCAATAAAGGCAAAAGAACCCTCATCTCTCACTATGCTGCCCAGTTTGACACAAAATAATCATAAAATCCTTCCGCTCTGTTTTTAGTCTGTAAAAAAGACAATGCAAAGAGAACCAGTGACCTACAAGAGAAATCAAATAATAAAAAGAAGAAAGAGGTCACTGCGGGAAAAACTTGTGAAGTGAGCCATTCCACAATTGTTGCCAATAGCCACATATTTGACAAACTCCCTAGCAGATTATTTTATTTGTTTGAACGCAGGGCTGAAAGGGAATAATAATCATTTCAGAAAAAAAACAACTACGAATCGATTAATCGAGGAAGTAATCGTTAGTTGCAGCCCTTAAATACACCTCGTCACACATTGTAGCTTGGGGCAAGTCATCGAGTATTCCTAATATTAAGGACAAGTCGTGTGACACAGGTCAGGCTGTGTGAAGTGAACACCACTGCTCCTGCATGTAGCAGGGCACAGTCGTTACATAATTGCAAAATTGCATAAGAGAAGAAAATTGGGAAAGAAGTGAAAGAATACTGACCTCATCACAGGCAGTTTTCAGTGACTGAGAATGAGGGATTTATGACTCTGGACTACTATCTGTTCCAGCTATTTCTTTTTTTTAATATAGTACTGACAAGAGATTTTCACCACCAGTAAAAAATGTATGAAAGTGATATAAAGGCCGATATATGTATATGTGTATATATATACATACACACAGGAAAAAAAATGGCAGATGTCGTAATCAAACCCTTATGACAAAGAAATCTATCATTTTACAGTTTACCCATAAACTTTATGATGAATAACTATGAATAAAAAAAACGCACATCAAGACGTATAAAGAGCTCCAGTGTGAAATGAACACAGGCTGATATGAAGAGATATTAAATGGGCGACTCTGTCCACTTTCTTCTGAGAACTATAAAAAGACATTAAGATGATATAAATTAACATGAAAAATACGTCAACTAATACACTGTTACTGTTGTAAAATGGCGTGGCAGGGGAACTCATTTTTGTTGGAACGTTTGCACTTGGGGAGGCGAGCACTGTCACGACAATTGGCTAAATCCCAAAAAAGAAAATGACACAAAAAAACTGTAAGAAACATACGACTATGTGATTGCAGGATCCAAGTCTTCATTTAAACTGTAGTGAAGAGGAATTTGGAAACAGATACAGACTTTCCAGTCGCGGGAAGGGAGGGGGAGGTCATCTCAACTACTGCACAGGCCATTTTGAAAACTATTTTACTTCTGCTTTTTTTTTGGTAGTTTAATTTTTTACAGTATTATGGTAGAGTTTTTGCCTAATCTACTTATCTCTGTCCACTGCACATAGTTGCCAATTGTCACCTTAATAAAAATAATAATAATAAAACCATCCCAAAAGAAATTTACAATGAAAAGAGCCGTAGCATCACTTTAACACAATATAGAGTTTGCATTATAATTTCCAAAAGTAAAAGGACTCTGAGAATGTCACCCTATCTTTAACTGCCACCTCATTGTTTACCAAGTACAAGTTCTGTTCACTATCAGTGAATTCCCTTCTCCAGCCTGACAGAGTTCTCACAATGTCATCGAAAGGTGTACATTTTTTCACAGACAATGAAATCCCCAAAAACTTGTTGCATGAGTCAAATAAAAACAGCTCACCTTTACAAACTCCACGGTGAGCTTGCCGTTGAAAGTGGACACCTCTCCCTGCACGCTCAGCTTGCCACGTCGGATAGAGAAGGGCACTATCTCATCGTGAGCGGTACTGTGACCCACTCGATCGAAGATGTCCAGGTCCTTCACCACCACGTGACCGTTCAGACGGACGTCAAATACCTTGAGGGGGGACAGACAAACATATTCTCAAATCAACAGTGATTAACAGCGAATCCACACATACACACATTCATGGCGTCATCAATTGAGTACACCTATGGACATTCAAACAACTCCCAAGGTACTGTCTGAACACAAGTGTGCGACGGCATGAATATCAATAAAATAGAATGTGTACATGCCTCCTGCCAACCTGAATTTAACGGGAAAACAAAAAGCATAAATACCATTATCCATTCAAACTACGTAACTGTGCAGATTAAAACGAAAACTTCATAAAGCACACGCACACCAACAGATTGACTGCACTATCTGTGTTACATGATACCTTTTGCTGGGACTGGGCAAAGTAAACCTCGGCGTACTTCATGACCAGTATGTAGTCTCCCTCCTCGCGGATGGGAACGTCGTATCCAAACGTGTCCTCGTTGTAGCGCTCCGTCTGATACAGGATCTGGTCCTCGGGACTGGAGCGCAGAATTGGCAGGCGGACGCCGTGATCGGAGGCTACGGGGGGAGAAGAAGTATCAGGTTCAGTGTCAAGTCAAGAAAGAGCCCCAGAGTGACAGGAAGGAGCCCTGACCTTCTCCTGCACCGAGTGGAATACAGTGGCCCGGCTGGGATCAGCACACTGTGTGTTCACAGCAACCTTCAAGTACAGTATCTGATGCGTGACGCCATGACAGGACTCCTGCAGTCGATCAGATCGTCACCTGCTTCCTGCACATGCTGAGAGGGGGCGGAGCTACAGCCTCTATGCTGACTCCTCATTAGCTTCCTGCTTGCGGGAGCCAGAGCGTGCAATGGGGCTCTCTGCTGCAAGTGTATCAGCAGCAGCATTTCCGCGTCACAGTGTCACTCTCGCTGAACACCTGGCAGACGAAGCCCCGGGCACACTCGTCCGACTCACCTTTGCCCAGTTTCCCCTCCAGCGGGTCCTTCTTGAAGTGGATGCCGTGCACGTCCACGTGCGCTTCGCCGCCGGCGTTCACCGCCCAGATGACCCGCTCGGCGAGGCTGGGCCCCCCGCCGTCCGCCCCACACTGCCCCGCGAGCAACGACAGCACCACCGTCGTCGCCGCCGCGAGCAGGCCGGCGACGAGCCGCGCCGTGACCCGCTGCATTGCCTCGCGCGCGCACACACACACACACACGCGCGCGCGCACTCACACACACACAAACACGCGCGCGCGCACACACACAGCCTGGTCCTGGACACAGAGACGGGACAGAGGAGGGAGGGGGGGGGGGGGGTCGGTGTCAGAGTCGAGATCCTGCACGGAAGTCACCATATGTTAACGTTTACCCACGCACGGCGACACGCAGCGTGATCTCGGTGCGTTAGCCGGTATGCTAAAGTTAACAGCACCAGTACCGGTAGTGGCGTTAGCACGCGAGCGCGCAGGGACCTGACAGAAAATGACAGCGAGATCACAAACGAGCGTTCCGGTTCGACGGTGACAGGTCCGTGACATCACGTCGCCGGAACCCCGCGAGTTAATGAGTCAAACGGGCCAATAATAACGACACGTTAGCAGCGAGGAGCGTCGCCGAGTCAAGCTAGCTCGCTACCTGTCGAACCAGAAATACTCGGTCTGTGAGCCACCGGCTAACGCTCATGCAAATGTCTCCTACCTTCTCGCCGACGTCTGCAACCGACCTTTCTGCCGACGTGTGGCTTTATCTCCCGCCGGCTGCCTTGTCCTCTCGACCGCGAGACAAGCTGACAGTGCGGGGTGTTTCTCGACCACAGCCCGCTGCGCTGACTTTCATTCAATGGTGTGCATCCGATCTAACGTTAGCTCCGGCGGTGTGCAGCAGCAGCGGGGAGGGGGCGGGGCGGAACCGCGCTACCTAACCTGACACTTCCCCCAGTGGCCAATGAGTGACACGCGCTCTGTCCAATCACCGTCCTCCCGTCACGGCTTCCGGGTCCACACAACACCATGTCATATCACGGGCCAATCATTGACTACTTTGTATTGACTGTTTGCAAAATAACGTGTTCATCGAGAATATGTGAGGTGAAACATTTTTTTTTTGGTTCAAGTTTTTTTTATTTCAACATCAAAAATGCAAAAAACAGTATGCATTAAAGCATTGATACAGTTAAACATAAATGAGTTACCCCCCCATCCCCCTGTTCAGCTCCAACAGTCCCCTCCCTTTTTAACAGTTTGCAAAAAAGGTTCACCTTTCACCGAGGAGTAAGAAAAAGAGTTACCCATAGATATAAATAAGTTAATTCTATATCACAACACGTGTGAAACAGAGGATAATCTACTTTGTTATGACCATGTGCAAAAGACATTTTGAGAGTTGTAAAACAATTTATACACATATTCTGACCTTTGTCTGATAGAATCGTGAAAACCACTGCCTTTTTTTTACATGAAAATATGTGTGCGCGCGTGTTATTGACACAGGGGGAAACAAGTTTGCATTGCCAAAGCAAGTGTCAAAAAAACAACAAATAAAAGTAACAATGCACATACATAAGAGCAGTGAACCATTCACATATGGAGCTGTATATATGTACATAGGTGGTTAAAGAGAAATGACGATAAAATACATAAGTGTAAACATTGCAATGAAAAATTTACAGCATAAAATATAAGCAAATACTTATACAGCAAATAAGTATTAAGTTTAAATAAGGTGTACAGTGGATCTATATACAGTGCAAATGTTCAGTGCACGACAGGTTGACAGTTTTTTTTGTCTTGTGTTGTTTGTCTCCTCTTCTTGTGGCAGCGGTTCACAAAACGTATGTTTTTTTTGCAGATTGGGGAATTTCACCGAGCAGGAACGGAAAGTTTTTGGTCATTGTTTGTGTTCTCAAAAGGCCTTTTGGCTGTGGGAAGTGGAAGTTCAGTGCAAGTACAGTTTGGCAGGTGGTTAAGAAGTGCAGCTCGGTTTCCAGCTGGTGTTTCTTTCGGAAGCCAGGTCTGCCTGTAAGAACAGAAACTGGGCTCGCAGAGTCTGCACATGGTCCACGACTTTCTTAGCTTTGGATCTGTCACCGTGCTCAGATGTTCTGCCACTGTGTAATTTCTGTTTAAGGCCAAATAACATCCCAATTTGCTCCGATTTTTCGATGCCCAATGAGTCAAGTCGTATTCTGTTATTCTAATGTGTCTGTTGACTCTGCTGGTGGTTGTGAGCAGAGTCCCAGACCCAGTTTCTCTTCACAGTGTCTCTGTAGGTCAGAGCTTTGTTACGGAGCGTGTCATGGGTCACTTTATTTTAAGGTGATTGTAAAATTGATACGCTCTTGTTTGAATTCTTATAATTAGTGGGTGTCTTCCTAATTCTGCTCTGTGTGCATTGTTTGGTGTTTTCCGTTGGATGCGGAGGATGGATTGAGCAAAATTCTGCATGCAGAGTCTCCATTTGGTGTCTGTCCCAGAGGAGCACCAGATCATCTGCAAACAGGAGGCATTTATATGACTTCAGTGTCTGCCAGGGGGATGCCAGGGGCTGCATACTGTTCTAATGCCCCCTGACATTTCAATGATGTAGATATTGAAGAGGGTTGGACTCAGGCTGCACCCCTGTCTAACCCCCACCCCCCCAGAAAGAAGTGTGTATGCTTTTTGTCAATTTATACAGCACATTTATTGTTTGTGTACATGGATTTTATTGTATCATATGTTTTTCCTCCAACAGTTTGTACGACAGACCCTGGTGCCAAATGGAATCAAAGGCTTTCTTAAAAGGCTTTCTTTTGCTTTGGTTCATTTGGTTGTCAATGAGGGTGCTGGAGGTGAAGATGTGGTCCGTTGTATAGTAATTAGGTCAAAACCAAATTGGGATTTGCTAAGGACATTATTTTCAGTGAGGAAGCGTGGGAGTCTATGGTCGACGATCATGCAGAGGATTGTCCCGAGGTTGCTGTTGACACAGATCCCATGGCCGTTGTTTGGCGTCAAATTTTTTCTCCAGCAACGTTATCAGTCCTCGGCTCCAGATATTGGGGAAGATCCCGGAGCTAAGGGCGATGTTGAAGAGTTTTATTAGTACGGCCAATTGGAATTTGAACTCTGGGAATTTTATCATTTTAATTTAGGATGCCATCAACACCGCAGGCCTTCTTGGCTTGGAGGGATTTTGTTTTGTCCTGAAGCTCTTTCAGTGTACTAGCGGGGAATCTAGTGGGTAGTGGGTTCTGATAGTCTTTTATGACTGACTCTGAGCTTTGCAGTTTATCTTGTATATATATTATGCTGTTTATTCATTTCTATTGGGCCAAAGATATTGGAGAAGTGGTTTACCATACATTTCTATTGCAGATGGGTAGATCGTCATATTTTTGTTACAGCTTTGCGGCTCTCCCTTTATCTCTCTGCTGCAGGGTCCAAAACTGACACTACTCTACTATTATTATCATTGCTATTAGTATTACCCTACTAGTTCTTGAAGGTCCCATATTGTGAAAATTACAACTTTTCATGTTTTTTTACCCTAAATATGTATTTACGGAGCCCCAAACGTCAGAAAAGTCCATCCTCTCTCTTGTTTTCTTGCTCCAACTTTCACAAAACGCGTGCTCAAGAGAGCTGTTCAGCTCGCAGCGCATCGTTACGTCACGATGCTCCTCGGCCTCAGCTCCTCCTCCGGGTAGTGTCACACACCCAGAGCTCGGTGTGGTTCACGCCCACTGAAACCTGCTAAACGTACAGTATCTCGCCGCGGCCATGTTTCATTTCCTCGCTAATATCGACTCCCTGTACACAACAATGGCCAAGATACGAGGTTG
This sequence comes from Scophthalmus maximus, assembly GCF_022379125.1. Lineage (NCBI taxonomy): Eukaryota > Metazoa > Chordata > Actinopteri > Pleuronectiformes > Scophthalmidae > Scophthalmus > Scophthalmus maximus. Next base: position 25,106,680 of record NC_061517.1, read on the forward strand.
CTCTGTTGTTGGTTGCAAAAACGGACACAGAAGTGTCCATATTCTGCCTTAGCGCCGCAGCTAATGTGGCTATGTTGTAGAGCACATCCTATTGATGGACAGAGTGAATAAAGCATGACTGAACGCCACTTTATTATTTAGAGTTATAGCGGTAATCTGGCCCTGCACTCGTCATTTTCATTAAGCTTTTTGTGACCTTTGTGACCTTCAACGGCGTCACCACACCGGTGAACGCCAGGGTGAAGCCGGGGCGAACACCGGGGTGACGCCAGCGAACGCCGGGACAAACGCCAGGGCGAACGCCGGGGTGACGCCGGTGTGAACGCCGGGGCACGCCGTGAACACAGTGTCTGTGCTCGCTCTGTGTAAACAAAGGGGCGAGGCCCCCGGAAAGACTAGGCCACATCCACTTCCTGAGAGGGGTGAAACCAGCCGGAGCTCATTTACATAAAAGCAACAGACACAGAAACAGCTCACCCAGAGAAGGGCTGAGATAGAGGGCTTCAGAGGTTTCACAGTATGAGGGACCTGAGGGGTATTTTAAGAAGGAAACTTCGAAGACATGTTTTGGGGACCTCAGAGATCAAATATAAACGTGTTAAAAGGGGTAAAATAGTGGATCTTTAATCTTATTTTTATAAGTATAATAATAATAATAATAATAATAATAATAATAATAATAATAATAATAATAATAATAATTCATTTTATTTATGGACTATGAAAACTATTCTTGAAATGAAAGTATTCTCATTCTTATTCTTTTAAAGCATATAATCATATATGACCACACTTGACAAGGACTCAAAATGATCTGCCTGGCCCTGGTCCCTCATCAACCATGACTGTGGCGGACCTAGAGCGCCCCCTTGTGGCTGCAGGTTCTCATCAACATGTCTCTCATTTAACAGGATTGAATGAAAAAAAGTGGTCCAATGTCAATGTTTTACATGACCTGAAGGCCGCTGTATGTTCTCCTATACACACTTTGAAGGGGAAGGGGTGAGGCAAGACTGGTATTCAGTTGGTTGGAATTTGTGACCTCACCACAAGATGCCTCTAACTCCTACATTCAAACTTTAATATTGAATATTTTCAAGCCACTGACTGTGTATGCTAATATTCACAGTACGTTTTGTAGTAATGACACGATGATGTCATTTCTAAACACAGTAGTCTCTTTTTAAACCAGGTTACAAAGTGCTTCAAATGAAAACATGTAATAAAAATTGCATATGGATAGGCAATTCAATAAAAAACAAGTAAAAAATGATTTAATATAATACTTAACAGAGATGAAAAAATCAGGGGATGAAGCAGCCTTGAGGAAAGGTAGGTGTTGGGATATTATTTTTTTTACCAGCTCAGTCACCATTTGTGTGAACTCATGTGTTGATGGTTGAGACGAAGACCACCCTCCGGTGTATCACTTGTGTTTCCTGGGTGATATATTGACAAATAGCACAACTATGTAAGTAAAGTAAATACGTGTGTGCAAAATTTAAGCAAGGAATGAGACAAACTAGAAAAGAGTCCACAGCCATGGGTCCAGCTGCAGGCTACATAGGCACAGCTGTAACTTCATCGTAGTCTTATTGTTATTGGTATATGTGTAATATCATAATATTAGTTTAGCATGTGAGCAAAAATGGTTGATGAGTGTCATCTGTTTTGCAGCTATTAGTTCAAAAACTAATGTAATGGACAAATAAACATGTCGACCTGAAAATGGTATAACTTTGAAGAACAACAAAGGTATTACCATTTATTTCTGATCACGAATGCTTGTTATTAGAAACAAATGACGATCAATATGATAGTTGTTGAAATATTCTTCTTTAAAAAGTCTTTTTAAGACTCTAACGAGCTGTATTATGCCTATTGCATGCTTAAATGGTGGCAAAGAGAGCCATGCAATTAAGGTGGTTCTAATGTGGGAGCAGATAATAAAAAAAGACATCTCAAAGTTTTCAAGTAATGAGAAGCTGACCTGTGACTTTCAAAGTAAAGCTCTAAGCCGAGTTCCCTGACATTCACTCTTTGCAGAGCCGGCGACTCAAAGTGTCAATGCATTTTCCGTCTCTAAATGTCCTTAATGATCTGTCTGAATAATACTACATTTCCCATGAATCCTGCTGCTTTGTGACCCTCCCCTTTGCTGGCGCTTTTTTTTCTTTCTTCCATTGTGGAAGTGTTTTTTTTGTCAGCATCAAGCGGCCTGGGTGTCTGCCCTGCACTGCAGGCCCGAAGCCGCCAGAGGCAGCCAGTCTCGCTGCATGCAGCACATTCAAGCTCATCCCTAAAATGGACGTTAATACAATGAGCGGTTACCAAAGCTTCCACACACACAGACACGCAACGAGGGATGCAGAGTGGCGTTACAGTAGAGACCGGACCCTCCCCCGGTGCATCCAGCTGGCCCTAACATTAAAACACTGCTGGTGGGTGTATGTTTGTAACATGATATCCTGGGTGGGTGGGCGGATGCATCCTGGACTTCCCCTGGACCATGCTGACATCATGCTTTGTGTACTGCGGGGCTGTGACCCATTTGCGTCTGTCTCCATTAACATCAAATATATATATATATATATATTTTCAACGTAGAATCTTCAGCAGCTATGGTGCCACGTTTTGTTGACGACTGGAACGACAAGGCCTCACAAATTCCACACCAGTTCTGCAGGCTCATGGGTGATATGGTGTGGTCGGCCACGCAAACGTGACGCATGATTTGTCAGAAGCAAAATGGCAAGACAAAAACTCGTGGACGTAATATACTGTACCTATTTATTGATGCATACACAGTGGGATGCTACTTCCCCATGCTGAGCTGGTTGCATCACGACTGAGCTACTGCTTCATTTATTCAAATAAAAAAAAAATCAATGACAAAGGATGTTTGGCCCTTAAAAATATATATTGATTTCAATTATAGATCATGCGAGGGGGAAATTCCACTCTAAACTCAATTTCGACCAAGTACAGGGTCGTATTTCTGATTGCACAAGGCAGTATTAGTGACAGTGGAGTGTTTTACATGGGCTGTTATCTTAATACTGTCTCAAAACTCAGCTATCAGTGGCCTACATCCGAAAACTATCAGTGTCGACCTTTTAAACCAGACGGCTCTCTCTATTCTTTCTGCTTCTTTCCCAGCCCTGGCCATTGTATATTCCAGCATCTCTCACAAAGCCACCTCAGGGTGGGACTTGCAGTGAAAACAAGCAGTCTTGTCCTCTGACACACTTTGATGGCGTCTAATGTGTTCTTTCCGTGGACTGACGGGGGCCTTGGTGTGCAGCAGAATGCGACACGGGCTGAATGCTTCGGCTGCGGGAAGGGAGTAACCGGATATCAGAGTGATATCAGTGCTTCTCCCAGCAGACATACTGTACATGAGCCCGGCTGCTCCTGTCTCACACCTGTCCGGCCTGGCAGCGCCTCCCCCCCCCCGTAATATCTAGAACACGACCAGTTGCACACTGAATGAGCATCCGCCCAGCTGGTGCACTATTGTCCTCAAAATACATCTAAGTTTCAATGTCGAATGCAAGTTTGTGTCTCTATGTATTTATTCTGCACAAGCTATCGCCTCTCTATCCAAATCGGACCTGTATTCCGCAGTACATCACGGCTTCTTCTTACACCTCTGACAGACACGTGAATGAATATCATTCATTGGGGTAGAAGAAAACGAATTAAATTCACACAAACAGTCCAATCTAGGGAAAAGTGTCCTTCTCCCGAGTTGTTCATTTGTCTCTGTACTTGATTTGTATTTGCGATTTATAAACTAATGACAAGTGTTAAAGAAAAGAAACACTCAGCACACGCCACTGATAATGATTCTGTTACACAGTTAATACACGTATTGCATAAATTATAGATTGGGCTTAAATACTTCCTGAGAGCTACTTGATTCCACATATCGTTGGGCGGCAGCGCTGTATGAATGACTTGTCCTGTAAAGCGCTTTGAGTGGTCAATAAGACTAGAAAAGTGGTATATAAATAATTACCACCATATTTACATGTGTCAGGTAAAAGCACTAATCTTACAGAGGGAATTGTGGATATTCCAGTTGACAGTATGGCAGCTCAACATGGAAAGTCATGACGATAGCCTGCTCTCTTTTTTACTGATGAATTTAGATGTAAAACTTTGTTTGTTTTGTTTTTTTACATATATTTGGCAAATAACAAGATATACATGAGAAACGAAAGACAGGAAAACACAGGATTAAACCTGGGAACATGTATTTTTTCATGTCATGGGGCCTTTAACAATTATTCAGCAATCCATCTTTATCTAAATGCACTTTCAGGTTAAATGCTAAAACTGAATTTCAGTGGTCTGGATCTCATGTTGTGTAACATTTAACTGTTTCAAGTCAATGTCAGATTTGGAGTCTGTTGCTTTATTATTAGAAATCCCTGACATTTCACTTGATGCTGTCCTTTTTTAACACAAGTATTCAGTCCCAAAATCCCGCAGTTAGTAAATATAATGTCCACTAATGCTTATATTTGGGGATTAAAGCTCCTCAGAGCCAAAATTCCACATCTTTATATTTCAGCAATTGCATGATGGATATATTCAAATGCTACGTCCTTGTCTACCAGATCTCCACCCTGTCAGACAGACAGTAAGTTATAGTTTTCCCAAGTGAATGTTTGATGATGAAATAACCAATGGAAATCTTGAGCAGGGCTGGTGGGGGCGTGTCTATGCAGCAGCAGCTGTGCCCTCGTTTGTCGTATGGATCTGGCTGCTGGAGGCTGAGCGCCGGATGCTGCAGTGTCGAGAGAGATGCTGAGTCACTGGAAGCAGCACTGGTTCCAACAGGGCTTCACAGCTACTGCGTGCCGCTGTACCGTAAGCACACTGTGGGAGGTGCTTCTACATAAGGTCACGTATTTCTAGAAAAGCATCAAACGGCAAAATCTCCGCCCAGTCCACTGTAGGCTTTAACCAAAAACCATTGATGCACTCATCCACCCGAAGAAAGAGGCCATTTAATAAATGATCAGTCCCGAGTCTGCACTCGTGAAAACAATACCACCAGGTGTAAAGAAGGGGAGGGGCTGCAATACAAGCTTGCTGGTCATATTTGTTCATAACCCTGATTCATTCTCTCAGTGTCAAGGGGCAAACGGGAGGTTTTCGTGTGTCAGATTTCAATGAAATGCACACAGACAATGTGAGGCCCATACCTACAATACAATTAGGATAAGTGTAGCAGCGGTGTTCTTGTAAAAGCACCCAGGCCACGCCCAAGGCCCGGGGAAGATGAATTCATAATAATGCTAATCAGTTTTAATAAGACACAATGAATGAATTGTTATTCCTACACCCCCCCAGAAACCCTTTACTTTTCTGCACAATAACTAATTTACATAAGAATGTATGGTATGTACAGATACTGTGCTAAAGTCTCGGTGGCTTCATGGGAAGATTATTATAAAGCCCTGTTGCTAATGCACAAGTCTGGTGTGTCCAGTTGGAAAGCACTCTTCTTAGTCATAGTCTTTCTGGGCCAGTTTGTCTAAACCTTACATTGATGCTGCATGCTAATACGTCATATTCATACTTCAACATCAGAGTCCATTCTGATGCATGGGGGAAATCTTCCCACCAGCTCATCCACGAGCAGAAACCGAAACCACAGAGGGGAACTAATCTGTGGAATGAGCTGCTGTTGTGCTGATCTGGCCACGAAAAATATGTTATAACCGCCTTAGGCCCGAAGGACACGTGACTGAAAATCACTGTTGTAGCTGTATTAAATCAGAGTCATGGCCCGTCTGAGTGCGCTAATGAAACGTCAGGTTATCGGACAACTGCAGTCTGTTAGTCACGCAGCCACGTTGGCTGCTGAGAAGTAGAAGTCAACTAAGTTGGCTGTCATACATTCGATCAAATCAGCTAAAATTAGCTCTGTCATTCTTTATCCCAGCATTTCCAAAAAGGTTTACCATTTCATGGGCTGTGCATCAAGGATGTGCTATTTGTGGTTTTTTGTTCGTGATACTTGCTGCTGAGCTTTTGTTGTTAAATATTTGACATAGTCCAGATATTTAACTGGAACACTTAAAAGTGCAATATTCATTTCATTTCAAATGAGTGCAACTACCAACTGTGCAATACTTATTCTCTGTGTGCAATTATTGTTACTGCTCTGTATATAGCATTTATATTTCATAATTTATATTGTGTACATATCTAGTGCTTTTTTTACATTCTGCTTTCCACTGTGTTGGAAAAAGGATAATCTTATTTTATCTTATCTTATCGTCATAATTGGTACATTTCACATTCATAAGGAAACATTTTCTAAATCCTTCCCAATCTTTATCAATCTTATGATAGAATTGAATTCATATAATGTATTGATTTATGATTTATTGACATTCATTTTTGCTCTGGTTATCTTCTGTCTATATCCGATTGTCTATTGTCCATCTGAAGAAGATGAGCAACGTCTACAGATTTCAGCCAGTCACACGTCTGAGATGATTGTGACTGACAGGCTGGCTGGACCAATGGCGGTTAAGTGTTTGAACGTTTGATTGGTCAAAATTTGTGTCCGTACTGATGTCAGCCAACAGACAGTCGAGCTGCGCAGTAAAGGGGCGGGTTCAGCGGTAGTATAAAGAGGGAGCTGACTGCAGTCTCTGTGCAAGTGTCTGTTGAAGTCGAGTCCACCTCCAGCAAGAAAATGAGGGAAATCGTGCATCTCCAGGCCGGCCAGTGCGGAAACCAGATCGGTGCCAAGGTCAGTGAAACTCATTTTTGTCTTTTAGCACTAAACAGAATCATTTAATGGCGAAACAGTGTATTTTCTTTCGGGATGTGCGGTTTTGGTGCTGCGAAGCTTTGGACGCTTATCCCCTGCGCCACCTGGTGGTGACAAAAAAAAATCCTAAACCAACTGCGTCATTCCGATGTTTCTCAACATAGATTTTTAAAGATGTATTTGAATATATTGTATTCCTGTTTTCGCTCCATTTACATCAGTCGTGTGTGTTTTCTTCACCCTCCTAAATAAGACGGACCGTGTCGTCATCAGAACAATAGGTTATCAGTTTCCACTGCGCCGTTCTCAAGGCCGTTCTTCATTATTTTTTTCTAAATATCATTCTATTAAACGTTATCATGTCAACCCAAGTATTACATTGAGATGTGTGTGTGTGGATTAGATGTGTCGTGTTCTGGTCCGGGAGCCGGTGCTTTGTTCCCAGACGCGTCCCAGAAAAAAACCACACCCTGGGAATCGATGTGTCCCACTGAACACACTGTTCCCTGAACGCTCCATTTTTCTCAACCACTGCCTCTTGTCTCTTCGTCTGTCACCGAAGAATGGACAAATGACAAAAAGATATTGAACTCATTTTTTTTACTGAATGTTTAAAAAATAAATATTTAAAATCATCCTTTGCATCCATTGTTGATTAAAACACACGTTTTAAGAGACCGATTTAAAAAATCTGGTTGACGTCACTATAGGTTTAAAATGACTAAATGGACGAATACGCAGGTCCGGATTAACGACCTAGGGTGCCCCGGGGTGGCCACTCTTAAAGCCCCCCCCCCCCCCCCCCCCCCAACTGACTTTAAATGTAAAATAGTGAATTGATATATTGCAGGAACACCATATATTTACAAGCTAAAGTACAGGCTTACCACACACACTACAGAAAAAAAAAAATGATGACCCTACCAAAACGTGACAAGTGCCAGACGAGCCCTGACGCACTGATGCTCAAATCTCAATGCAACTCAAATCCCAGTGCAGCATGTCATGCACCCATATATATGTGCAACTGAATTGCAAAAGATTACAATTCTTTCTTTGCATTTTTTCCAGTAAATGATACCTATATTATAGAAAATATGACAAGCACAATTCTGCCAAGGGATCCCTCCTATACCTGACTCATGCGCCATGTAAAGCCTTTGCCATTGCCACACAGTTACACCTGACACCCCAGTGCTCCCTACCCTGGGACCCAGACGAATTCTGGGAGCTCATTTCAATTTGCCCTGCCCAGAATACGGTCTGGATCCCCTCCGCTGGGAAGTGGATTTGCCCCTGGCAGAAAACTTGCCGGTCCAATCGCAACTGATAATCTGATAATGGGCGGGGTTTTTACCACGACGAGGACGGAAGCGGCTTTTGTTAGCGACCAAGGCTGCCGCCGAGGAACGAGCATTGACTAAAAGAACCCGATCTCTTCAAGTTTCTCCCACAAAAACGGCAGCACTGGTTCCCAGACATTGTGGAATCATCGTCACAGACATCTTCGCTCTACAGACGTGGTCACGTCTGCGTCTGTCGGTAACGCCTCTTGGAAATCGCAAATGAACCGAGAGGTCCCAGACTAATACGTATTTGAGTGTCAGTCTGGCTACGCCTCCCACTACGATCATCCTTCCCCTTTAAAACGTTTGCGGCCTCTGTCGGTCTAAGAATCCATCTATACAGAACAGAATAAGGTATAAGCAAACCATATTTTCTGACGATCAAGCATCTCCTCTTCTGACAAATTTAAGCATAGCAACTGTAAATTATAGATAATATTTATTAATTATAAATGTTATCAGGCCCATTCAAACTGGCTAGCCCAGATTTCCTAAAACACATTTCAAATGCAAAGCACTATTTGTGTATGGCTTGGTCTGAATAATAATTTGCTGAGTGATGTGCATCCATATTGCCCTGCAGTATACCCTCCCTGCTATTCGACGTTTATAACTCAATGGTTGATCATTAGTCAATCTCAATCAGTAGCTTTCCATCTCGCATTAGCTCGTTTTAAAATCATGTGCGCCAATGAGGAGAGCAATCACGTCTATAAATTGTCTGGACTGCTCCTCAGAGTTTGCTGCCTGAAATTGCGGGTTTCATTTCCTGTACGCATGATGTCGTCATCTTTTCATAGCCGCCATTTATAAACTGTAACACGTGTCGTTCCCTCGGCAGAACGCACACGCACAGTTCAGACTCAGGATAAAGCACTTTATTCTTTGACACACACTTAACTCAGAAATACTGTCCTTTCATTCCCCTCCCCCACCCGGCGCTGAGATGCTCTGCAAACGAGCACATCAACGCAACACTGTAGTTATTTCCTGACATCAGACTCGGAGAGGAGAGAACACACGTTCACCTGACTGCTGTTCCCGCAGATCTCTCTCGTCACTCTCTCCTCGTGAAGGATCGTTACGCTTCATCCTCTGACAATATTGACTAACTGGCTTCGGCATGAAGGGGGAGCGGCGCCTTGTTTAATTAGGCACTGGTCTCATTGTCTTAATCATTTGGTGCCCCCCCCCCCCATTGGCTGGTGCCCTGGGCACTCGCCCCGATTCTATAAACGGATAATCCAGGCTTGCAGTTGTCAGTTACTTGACATCAAAGCGTCTAAATCCTGTAATGTCATACAAACGAATATCTTATCTTGGTCGTATATATTAAACAGAATGAGCATAAAACCTCCAAAGCAGCAAAATAAAACTGACTGATTAATGAATGCATGTTCCAGCTAACAAAGCTGTGTATTCTTTTTGTCTGACAGTTCTGGGAGGTCATCAGTGATGAACATGGAATTGACCCAACCGGTTCATACCATGGTGACAGTGACCTGCAGCTTGACAGGATCAACGTCTACTACAATGAAGCCTCAGGTAAGTTAAATTCAGCTTAAATGTTAATCCATATTAATAGCACAGTTTTGTGAAGCTTTACATTTTCTTTCTCCCTATGTTTGTAGGTGGTAAATACGTGCCCCGTGCTGTGCTGGTCGATCTGGAGCCAGGCACCATGGACTCTGTGAGGTCTGGGCCTTTTGGCCAGATCTTCAGACCAGACAACTTTGTGTTTGGTAAGTTTAACATTTTTAACGGTTGAGATACTTTAAATCGCCACTCATAATCCACCCTGAGTTCTGTGGATCTGAATCTGAATTCTTGCCTTACAGGCCAGAGTGGTGCTGGTAACAACTGGGCCAAGGGTCACTACACTGAGGGTGCCGAGCTGGTGGACTCCGTCATGGATGTTGTGAGGAAGGAGGCAGAGAACTGCGACTGCCTACAGGGCTTCCAGCTCACCCACTCCCTGGGTGGTGGTACCGGCTCCGGCATGGGAACCCTGCTCATCAGCAAGATCCGTGAAGAATATCCCGACCGCATCATGAACACCTTCAGCGTGGTGCCTTCCCCAAAAGTATCAGACACGGTTGTTGAGCCCTACAATGCCACACTGTCAGTCCACCAGCTCGTAGAAAACACAGACGAGACCTTTTGCATCGACAACGAGGCGCTGTACGACATCTGCTTCCGCACCCTCAAACTCACGACCCCCTCGTACGGTGACCTCAACCACTTGGTTTCTGCTACCATGAGCGGTGTCACCACCTGCCTCAGGTTCCCCGGGCAGCTCAACGCCGACCTGCGCAAGCTGGCTGTCAACATGGTGCCATTCCCCCGTCTGCACTTCTTCATGCCAGGCTTCGCTCCTCTCACAAGCAGAGGCAGCCAGCAGTACAGGTCCCTCACTGTGCCAGAGCTCACCCAGCAGATGTTCGATTCAAAGAACATGATGGCCGCCTGCGATCCACGCCACGGCCGCTACCTGACGGTGGCCGCCATCTTCCGTGGACGCATGTCCATGAAGGAGGTTGATGAGCAGATGCTGAACGTGCAGAACAAGAACAGCAGCTACTTCGTGGAATGGATCCCCAACAACGTGAAGACCGCCGTCTGCGACATTCCTCCCCGTGGCCTCAAGATGGCCGCCACCTTCATTGGAAACAGCACTGCCATCCAGGAGCTGTTCAAGCGTATCTCCGAGCAGTTCACCGCCATGTTCCGCCGCAAGGCCTTCCTCCACTGGTACACCGGCGAGGGCATGGACGAGATGGAGTTCACCGAGGCGGAGAGCAACATGAACGACCTGGTCTCCGAGTACCAGCAGTACCAGGACGCCACTGCTGAGGAGGAGGGAGAGTTTGAGGAAGAGGGCGAGGAAGAGCTTGCCTAAAGCTTGCCATGCACAAGGTGTAACGTTATGTTCCAAGTAAAAATAATACTACCTTTTATTTAATGTCACCTTACAGTCATCCAATTCAGTAATAAAAAAACACAATAAAAGAAATGAAGCATTAATAAAGTGTCAATTCACCTTCCATTTTCAAATGTTCCAAGTGTAATTGTCCAATGTTAGTGTAAATGAAATTTGCCTCTCGTTATAATAAAACAGTACATCATGATAATGACTCCGTATTCATGTACCTTGCTTTTATTTGAGCAAATGCTGTAGACGACATGAAGTTGGTGGCATAACAGTTTATTATCTACTGCCACTCAGACAGATGATCTACACACTACACTAGTTTATACTGTGCTTAGTTAAAACTAGTCAGTGCTTTATTTCCCCTGACTGGTTTGATTAAAATGCAAAATCAAAACACGGAAACCTATCATTTATTCAAATAAAAAAAAAAATTACCAAGGATGTTTGGTCCTCACAAATATATATTGTTTGTGTGGTATGTAGTAACCTGATATCAGAGTGGTATCAGTGCTTCTCCCAGCAGACATACTGTACATGAGCCCGGCTGCTCCTGTCTCACACCTGTTCCAGCCTGGCAGCGCTTCCCCTGTAATATCTATAACACGACCAGTTGCACACTAAATGAGCATCCGCCCAGCTGGTGCACTATTGTCCTCAAAACATAGACACAAGTGTGTGTCTATTTGTATTTATTCTGCACAAGCTATGGACTTTGAATTCAAATCAGAACCTGTATGCTGCAGGACATCATGGCTTCTTCTTACAGCTCACTGTTTACCCCAGTGGTGCCCCTGGGGAGGCATGAGCCACATCCATGGGGGACACGTGAATGATTATCATTCATTGGGGCAGAAAATCTAGTGAAATGTACACAAACAGCAGACTAGCGGTTTTCAACAAGCGAACACATCAGTCAAATCTATGGAGAAGTGTCTTCCTCCTGAGTTGATCCTTAAGTCATGTGTCTCTGTATATGCAGTTTGTGTCATCCATAATGATTCTGCAGTAAATGTCTAAATTCTATCGGTTACATAGTAAATACACAGTTACATAAAACACACAATGGCCTTTAATACTTCCTGATTTGTTCTGCTATGGAGGGAATTGTGGATATTTGATTGGCATTTACAGCAGTTAATAGCTGCAAAGTCATGACAATAGCCTGCTCTCTGTTGTCGAGGACTCTTATCCACCACCTTTGCCTACGCCCGATGATTTTACTGATGAATTTGCAAGTGTAGGTCCCATGTGCACGGGTCACTTACTGGCAGAATTTACTGTCACGGGAGGGAGTTAAAAATTCAGCCCTGTGTGCAGGGTGAGCATTACGTGTCACTGACGAAATTATCAAAAGCATAAGGTCTTAAGCTTAATCCAATCAACCAAAGTGAAGTTTTATCTTTATAAGAGGCTGAAGAAAAACTTGTGTGTTTAATTTCCCTGTAAAGCAATGTCTTAAATATGTGGACATTCACATTTCAAAGGATATGACAGTCAATCAGCAGCGGCATTTTCTTCCCACAATGAAAAAAGTAAATTCTTAATATATGACTCAGCTTTTTAATAGTTCAAAAAGTCAATGTCAGATTTGGAGTCTGTTGCTTTATTATCACAAATCACTGATATTTCACTTGATGCTGTTTTTAACACAAGTATTCAGTCTTAAAATCCAGCAATTGGTAAATGTAATGTCCACTAATGCTTATATTTGGGAATTACAGCTTCTCAGAGCCAAACTTCCACATCTTTATATTTCAGCAATTACATGATGGATATATTCAAATGCTATGACTATGCTATTGTCTATCAGATCTCCTCCCTGTCAGACAGACGGTAAATTATTGTTTTCCCAAGTGGATGTTTGGTGATGAAATAACATGTGTGGCATCACAGGAAATCTTCTTACAGCATTATAACCACTGAGCAGGGTTGGTGGGGGCGTGTCTATGCAGCAGCAGCTGTGCCCTCGTTGTCGTATCGATCTGGCTGCTGGAGGCTGAGCGCTGGATGCTGCAGTGGCGAGAGAGATGCTGAGTCACTGGAAGCAGCACTGGTTCCAACAGGGCTTCACAGCTACTGCGTGCCGCTGTACCGTAAGCACACTGTGGGTGGTGCTTCGTCACAAGGTACCATATTCCTAAAAAGCGTCAAACAGTAAAATCTCCGCCCAGTCCACTGAAAGCTTTCACCACAAACCATGGATGCACTCATCCTCCCGAAGAAAGAGGCCAATGAATAATTGATCATTTTGTTTGCACAAAGGCAAAAGTCTGCAGAGAAACAAAAATGACTGAGACCAAAGAGAACATCCACTGAGTCCTGAGTCATTCTGTCAGACTCATGTGGCCTACGGGAGGACTGTTCACATGGTAGACAGTACAAGGAATCCAGTCTTATGTTAGATGGGCTGTTACCAGGACCTCAGACATATTGAGTTATTTGTAACCCCAACAGTATCGTGCCTCAGGGCCTATAGATGCCCTCTTTAACCTTTTTTTTTAGATATCAAGTCCTGGATGGCAGAGAATTTTCTTCAGCTCAACCAGAACAAAAGTGAAGTTTTAGCTATCGGTACTGAAGCCCAGATAGACAAATTCAGTACAAAACTGCAGGCACTTAGTCTTAACCCCAGTAGACAAGTCAAACATCTTGGAGTTATCATTGACTCTGATTTTAGGTTTGAACCACACATAAAAAAACATAACAAAGGCTGGTTGTTATCATCTTAAAAAACATTGCCAGGGTGCGACCGTTTGTCTCGCAGGCCAATACAGAGACTCCAATGCATGCTTTTATTAACTGCAGAATTCATTATTGCAACAATGCTCTACCTTGTGGTCCACCGAAAAAGAATTGAGGTCAATTCCAACTACTCCAAATTGCAGCCGCACGCGTGATGACCAAGACCAGAGAGAGAGCACACATTATTACACCCATTTTAAAGTCTCTACATTGGTTACATGTCAGCTTCAAAATTGATTTCTCTCTTCTCTTTTAGTCAGGCAACGCCAGGCTAATACAACAGTGTAATCAGCATACATTCATAGTTCTACCCCATGGCACTGTTCATAAATCCTTCCCAATCTCCAACAATTTGATGATAGAATTTAATCTATATATGGAGACACATGATTAAGTATTGTTACCTGCTATATTATTATAATCTTGCAATGTCATTGATTCATTTTGATCTTGTTATCTTCTGTTTATCGCCCATTGTCTATCTTGTTCTGGGACAATAAAGTTTCAAATAAAAGAAAAAAAGTTGAGCAACGTCTGCAGATTAGCCAGTCACACGTTCGGGATGAATGTGACTGACAGGCTCGTCGGACCAATGGCAGTTAAGTATTCGAACATTTGATTGGTCGAAGTTTGTGTCTGGAAGAAATCCGTGCGAGCGTCAGCAAATGGGCAGTCGAGCTGCGCAGCGGAGGGCGGGGTCGGTGTTAGTATAAAGAGGTTGCTGACTGCAGTTTGTGCGCGGATTTAAAAAAAATTCTCAATTGTCCGTAGAAGTCTAGTCGAGCTCCAGCGAAAAAATGAGGGAAATTGTGCATCTCCAGGCCGGTCAGTGCGGAAACCAGATTGGCGCCAAGGTAAAGTAAAACCAACTGTGTATTTTACTGCTAAGCTGAATAATTTAATGTGGAAAACACTGCGTTTTCTTCGGGGATGTGCCGACCGACGCTTCTCGACCCGAGCTGGTTCGGTGCGGTTTGCTGCTGCGAAGCTTTTGACACTTATCCCCTACGCCACCTGGCGGCCGCCGAAAAACAACTGCGTCATTCCGATGTTTTCTACCTTCGCTTTTAAAATATCTTATTTGAATATGTCGTATTCTGGGGTTCTTCTCTTTATACATCAAAACCGGTGTGTTTTATTCACCCTCCTAAATAAGACGAGATAATCCTTTATTCGTCGAAGGACGGGGGGGGGGGGGGGCGGCGTGTGGGCCACATCGTCATGACACCGACAAGTTACTAGTTTTCACTGCGTCGTAATCTATTTTAATTCTCATTCTATTCCGCGTCATCGTTGAACGGTGTGCGCGACGTCGAATGTAGAAGACGCGAATGTGCGACTTCAAATGGGAGAAATAATGAAAGCAGCGGTGGATCTGCTCCCTGTGCAGAAGTTGAGGTGTGTCGAGCACACGATTGTAAACTTCGGATTGTTTTTTTTTCTTTCAAACGAGGCTCCGTCGGTTGATAAAACTCGAGGCGCGCTGCGACACTGGGCGTCGCGCGACCCACCGACCGACCCACCGACCCATCCCTAATTTTCCGCCCCGGTAGGCCGGTTTGCTTTGTGCCCCGATACGCGTCCCATTGGGGAAAAAAACAAAAACCCCACCCCGCGATGTAGATCACGGTGCCCTCGTACGATCGATTCATATCGTGATCGATCTTCATTCGCCGTGTGATCTGATTTTCTTTTTCTTCCATTTTTTTTTTTTTTTTTTCAGAGGAAGTCGTTACAGACCGCGGGGAAGTTTTTCTGCGACGCTCCTCCGGGGAATTCGGAAACCGCAATGAGTCTCAACGCGAGACAGTTTCGTTACAAAATAAAATCTGAATAAAACTGCGCGATCGTTCGTGACAACCAGCATATTTTAATTATTATTTTTTGGGGATGAGGAGAGATGCGTGTGCGTAGTGACTCGGGCTGTGTCGGAGCCTGTCCGGTGCAGTGGGCGTGGCCAACTCTCCCTCCCCGCTCGCAGCGCTGAGCCGCCATTGGCCACGTGACGACGGAGCGGCTGCACACGGTGCGCCGGCCGGGTCAGAGCTGCCACAGCTAATCGACCAGTAATCGACGACTAAATTGATCGACAACTATTTTGATAATAGGTTTAGGTTGTAAAAAAAAGTGTGATTTCAGCTTCTTCAATGTGAATATTTTCAGTTTTTCCTTTGCGCCTCTAGGACAGTAAACTAACGATCTTTTGGTGTGTGGACAGAAACTTAACATCGTCTTGGGAAACACGATCAACGTTTTTCACCATTTTATCGACCAAACAATTAAACCGAGAAAATAATCGGCAGATTAATCGATAATTAAAATTAACCGTCGCATCCCTGGTCTGGTGGGATGTGCCAATGGACAAATTAAAAAAAAACTATTTGACTTTTTTTTCTTCCCCGGAATGTTGTAACATTTCTGTTGAAGTCGCATCCATTCCATCCATTGTCGATTTTCAAACGAAACATTTTAGAGACTGATTTAAAATCTAGGGGGATGAAATGGCAAAATGTCGAAGAAACCCATTTGTTCTTCATGTAACCGAAGCTCAATGTGAAAAAGGGAAGCGGGGGTTGTCGGTTACACTAAATCAAAGCGTCTGAATCCTGTAATGTCATACAAGCGGTATATGTATTTGAATAAAACGTGGTTCCACGGTTTTATGGTAATGAATGAGTCGCAGCCAATAGGGGATCAGAGAAGGCAGTATGGTGCCAAATCGAGCTGAATTTGTTCACTTACTCCATTGATACTTATCCCTGTTGTTAGATGAATAAAGGAATGCATTATCTAGATGGTAATTAAAATAGAATGAGCATAAAAATAAACAGACTGATTAATGAATGCATGTTCCTGAGTCTAGTTTGTTTTCTTCAGAGCTAACAAAGCTGTGTATTCTTTTTGTCTTGACAGTTCTGGGAGGTCATCAGTGATGAACACGGAATTGACCCAACCGGTTCATACCATGGTGACAGTGACCTGCAGCTTGACAGGATCAACGTCTACTACAATGAAGCCTCAGGTAAGTTAAATTCAGCTTAAATGTTAATCCATATTAATAGCACAGTTTTGTGAAGCTTTACATTTTCTTTCTCCCTATGTTTGTAGGTGGTAAATACGTGCCCCGTGCTGTGCTGGTCGATCTGGAGCCCGGCACCATGGACTCTGTGAGGTCTGGGCCTTTTGGCCAGATCTTCAGACCAGACAACTTTGTGTTTGGTAAGTTTAACATTTTTAACGGTTGAGATACTTTAAATCGCCACTCATAATGCACCCTGAGTTCTGTGGATCTGAATCTGAATTCTTGCCTTACAGGCCAGAGTGGTGCTGGTAACAACTGGGCCAAGGGTCACTACACTGAGGGTGCCGAGCTGGTGGACTCTGTCATGGATGTTGTGAGGAAGGAGGCAGAGAACTGCGACTGCCTACAGGGCTTCCAGCTCACCCACTCCCTGGGTGGTGGTACCGGCTCCGGCATGGGAACCCTGCTCATCAGCAAGATCCGTGAAGAATACCCCGACCGCATCATGAACACCTTCAGCGTGGTACCTTCCCCAAAAGTATCAGACACGGTTGTTGAGCCCTACAATGCCACACTGTCAGTCCACCAGCTCGTAGAAAACACAGACGAGACCTTTTGCATCGACAACGAGGCGCTGTACGACATCTGTTTCCGCACCCTCAAACTCACGACCCCCTCGTACGGTGACCTCAACCACTTGGTGTCCGTCACCATGAGCGGTGTCACCACCTGCCTCAGGTTCCCCGGGCAGCTCAACGCCGACCTGCGCAAGCTGGCTGTCAACATGGTGCCATTCCCCCGTCTGCACTTCTTCATGCCAGGCTTCGCTCCTCTCACAAGCAGAGGCAGCCAGCAGTACAGGTCCCTCACTGTGCCAGAGCTCACCCAGCAGATGTTTGATTCAAAGAACATGATGGCCGCCTGCGATCCACGCCACGGCCGCTACCTGACGGTGGCCGCCATCTTCCGTGGACGCATGTCCATGAAGGAGGTTGATGAGCAGATGATGAATGTGCAGAACAAGAACAGCAGCTACTTTGTGGAATGGATCCCCAACAACGTGAAGACCGCCGTCTGCGACATTCCTCCCCGTGGCCTCAAGATGGCCGCCACCTTCATTGGAAACAGCACCGCCATCCAGGAGCTGTTCAAGCGTATCTCCGAGCAGTTCACCGCCATGTTCCGCCGCAAGGCCTTCCTCCACTGGTACACCGGCGAGGGCATGGACGAGATGGAGTTCACCGAGGCGGAGAGCAACATGAACGACCTGGTCTCCGAGTACCAGCAGTACCAGGACGCCACTGCTGAGGAGGAGGGAGAGTTTGAGGAAGAGGGCGAGGAAGAGCTTGCCTAAAGCTTGCCATGCTCAAGGTGTAACGTTACGTTCCAATTAATAATAATACTACCACCTTTAATTTAATGCCGCCTTTCATGGCACCCAAGGTCACCTTACAGTCCATCAGACTTCACGTTCCATATTCAAATGTTCCAAGTGTAAATGTTGAAGTGTAAATAAAGTCCTTCTGCATATTCAAATTTTTGCCTCTGGTTATTATTATCATGATAATGACTTCATGTACATGTTAGCATTATGGTAGACAAGGAGGCTTTTATTTTAGCCAATGCTGTAAACTACATGAAGTTGGTGGTATAACTTGTTTAATAACTACTGCTCAGACATGACATATACACTTCATGAGTTCATACTGTGCTTAGTTGAAAACAGGCAGCCAGTTAAAATGATGACCTATATATTAAATTTAAATGCAGCTAACATCTTTGTGGACCTGGGCCAGTCTGTTCTATAATCCTCAACAACTGCACATCGACTGCACAGCTGACATGGGATGAAAGTGTAATACTGGATCAAAAAGTCCATGTACTAATGTGTAAACATTCGCTCAGTATTCGTCACCATGTGACCGTTGAATTGGCTTAAATGCGCCATACATCAGTTTTGTACATCTGTTATCATCAGCTTTAAATATGCTGTAAGTGACTGGTGCCAGTATGTAACTGCAGCTTTAAAAGGTCAATGTTTTTTATCAGATATTTTAGAAAGGGAAAATGTAATATGTCCTAGACTCAAAAAACTAGAATGTTTCAAGCATTTTCTAATTTTGACAATCATGGCCTACAGCTCAAAAAATATCGAACATGTTCAAGTTTGAGTTGCACTATTCACACAGTACAAATACTGCGTTATCTTGGTCTAGTTCTGTTATATGCAAGCACAATCATGGGGAACACCACTGACTTGTCAGTGGTCCTGAAGATGATCGTAGACGACCTCCACAAGGAGTGGAGGTCACGGAAGGTCATGGCTTGTTCACAGAGTGCTGTGGGGGAAAAGTGTGGTAGGAAAATGTGGAACAAGCAACGGGGATGACCGCAGCCTAGAGATGGCATTTCTGTATTGGAAATCTTTTTTTGAACGATCTTTTTTTTAGCTGTAGGAAAAAATAATTCTTGAAATATTTCAGCGTACGTGTAATGAGTCTGGGATATGACATTTTCACTTAAGTAACTAATGAATTGTGCTTTTCAAAGTTTTTTAAAGAATCAAAAGACACTCGTGCCCCTGCAGACACTTTCCGGCTGTGGCCAGTAGGTGGCAGTGTTGGCTAAGCCATTCTCTTCCACAGCAGGTAGGCGAGGATGCTCGTGGCCAACGCCAGCAGCGTCCAGCGGCACACTCTCTTCACGTGGTCCTCCAGGTACTGCTTCTGTCCGAAGCGTGACACAAAGCCCCCCTGTCAGACAGAAGAGAGGACGGTAAGTAATTCAAATGGAATTAAACATCCCCCCACAGCGTGAAGTGCCAATGGGCCAGAGCCGTTGAGAGGGCGAGTAGCGACAACGGAAGTCCAAAATGCTCGCACGTCACGTGACTCGTGCAGACAGTTCCCGGAAGTTCTTGGCGCGCACTTCGACAGAACTGCGATTTTTTTTGGGTAATTGGTAGTCGATAAATGTATCGATTTACAATATAGCAGACAGTCATGCCTATGTAGTTACTCTATGTAGTTAGTCGATATGTTTTTTTAAAAGTACAATTATTTTCTTCTAAAATGCTTTAAGGCGCATGTGGATTTATGATTCAGATGTGCTGATAATATACAATCTGATAATTTAAACGTCTTCATAAGTGCAACACAGACTCATTGACTCCTTCTGCTGCTACTCTAATGCGCTGCCGCTCACTTCCGGGAACTGTCGAGAGGCTCCATGATCCGCCATTGCTGGGGAAAAAAAATGGTCCACGGGAGTGAACGGAGTTCACTTCGTGTTTTCTAAGTATTTAGTGTCATAACATAAATAAAAAATTGACTGAATACATTGGTTGAGAGACTGAACTATGTATTTAAAAAAAAATAGTTTCTCTGAGGGCCCTCTCAACCCTTACAAAAGGCGTTAAATGGTTCAGGACGGCCGATCGCGACTCATCATGAGAATCTGTCAGCTGATCTACAGACCAGTGAACAAATTTATTTCAAAATAAATTAATGAACAGTGAGCTGGCAGCTTTCAAAAGAAAGGTGGCTATCTATTAGCAAACTCCTATTAGAACACACACACACACACACACACAGTATCATAAATTAATCCGTGTCATAGCTGCGGGGGCCAAACAGAGACTGCTTACGTACAGGAATTTGGTGCTACTCCTGTCAATAGGGGTATGTGTCCCAAACAAAGGGATAAAACGTGAAACAGTATTTGTGAGGCGGAGGCCCCTCTCTTCCTCGGACCAGTAAGAGAACATTCTCATATTATTCAGGAGAGATATGGAGAAAGCATATATATTAGGGCCCCGAACTCCACTGACAAAGTCAGAGCAAGGACCCTTTTGGAATCGAAGGAATTATTATTATTATAATTAGGCAAACAAAATGCTAATTTGAGGCACTAAACGTGCTCGGACCTGCTCGCAAATTTGCACACGCATCAGAACCGGTGAAAATTTTGATATTCTAGGGGTCTCGGGCACGGGCCTGCCGCATTTCTCACTGCTTTAAATTTGATGAAGATGAACGAAACTTGGTAGGCAAATATGTCATGTCAAGACCCCCAAAAAAAGTCAGCAGCCGCCATTACCTCCGACTCTACACCAGCAACTTCAAATTTGGTGCGTGTCATCTCAAGACCTATGGGATCAAACGATGCTCGAAGCTTGTGTAAATTGTTTTTCTTTCATTTTATAGTATCCTCTACAAGTAGGTAGGCAACATTTGAAACGGCATCTTGTTTGAAAGAGGATGTTGATGTGCGTACTGTATTCCTCCAAGTCTGGATTAGTGAGTGAGTGTCTCAGGCCACAGAATCTTCACGGGTCCCAGTTTCACTGAGTGGAACTTAGTTTGGAAATATGTATCTGAAGCACAGTATGAGATGATAGGGGCCTTATTGCAGCATTTTAACCTGGACTTAGTATCAAAGTGTAATTACATGCATGTCATCGCACGTCTGCCGTTTGCACTGTACCTGCCTCAGAGGCAGCAGGATGCCAACATGAGGCACAGACCATGCATGGAACACGGAGAGGGCAGAGTCCCATAGATACACGTTGCTATGTTCGGAGACTCGGCTTCTTCCATCCTCTCCGCAGATGTAGATATTCACTCGTGAACACTCACCCATCCTCCCTTCTCTCGTATTGCAGGACAGATGACCCTTTCCACGTAGACCCCCACACGCTCCTTCAGCTGGGGCAGGACCGCCAGCATGCCCCGCTCTTGGCAATGCAGAGCCATCTGGCCAGCCAGCACGTACACGGACAGCACTGCGCTCCAGGCCAGGTCC
The DNA here is from genome assembly GCF_022379125.1 of Scophthalmus maximus. Lineage (NCBI taxonomy): Eukaryota > Metazoa > Chordata > Actinopteri > Pleuronectiformes > Scophthalmidae > Scophthalmus > Scophthalmus maximus. The sequence continues at coordinate 25,128,324 of NC_061517.1, forward strand.
CTGCGCCGCCCCCCAGAGACTGGGGGGAAGAAGTGCTCGTCCAGGATGCTCATGAGCATGGGGCAGGCGCTGCTCTCCGTCACATCCTGGAAGACGCGAGGCCAGCGCCTGAAGAAGATGGGGAAGCGGTTGAGGAGCTCGTCCCCGGCGTGGCGCAGGGCTGCGGTGCAGGCCGTAGGGGCGGGACACATGGTCCCGTCTGCCCCCCCTGTGGTTACATAGTCTATATAGTCATGAACCATTAGAAAAGCTTCTCTCACCAGCGGATCAGGGCTGTCCAGGCCCAGTCTGGCCTCTGTCTGCTCCGACTGAAACATGGTCTACCCTGACAGCGACTCCACTACTCACCAAGCTGCATTCTCATTAGTACACAGTTGACAGCTCTATTTCCATGCAGCATAGCCATTCACCTTAGTCTGTCGTGGTGCTGGAGGGGTACTGAAATGTGAAAAAGAAAAATCACATTAGTGTAGGAAGAAGAGGGGAGTACACGTGAAAGAGCGCTGGGGTCCGGAGGAGCGTGTCTGTGTGTGTGTGTGTGTGTTTGTGTGTGTGTTGCAGTCCGACTGGGTCACCCAGTCCCCTCGTCCAGACTAAATATAGAGCCCTTGTTGGAAACTGACACTGATCTCCAACCTAACATGCACAACCATGGCTGTTCCTGACACACATCCCCATTCCGACACGAGCAGCGGGGCTAAATAAAGAGTTAAAGCACAGGATCCGCAGACCGAGGAGCTACAAGTTAGTTTCACAGTGTGTGTGTGTGTGAGAGTGTTACAGTGGATGAGTGAACATAGGTTCACGGGTGACGGGTGACATATGATATCTCACAGGGAGTGGGAAAGCTTTTCTTTTCTGTGATGACTTTTTTCATTTCACTTAATTGTTTTGATATATAAATATATCATATATATATATATATATAATGACTTTTATACTGAGTGCAGTTTACTTTGGTAGTCTTACCTCGCATTTATATGAAATGATTAATTATATTATTCCCATTGACGAGAGGGGGAAAGTCACTTTACTCTACATAATAATAATAATAATAATGATTATACAAGTTTAGATATAGTCAAACGGATGATGGCTGGAGTCCATTTAACCGCTTCAGTTTACGGTTCTATACATTATACAGGCTGACCCGCTGTCACACCGTCGTGGTTTACTGGGACGCAACCGATTAGCAGAGCCGATGTTAATGTTATTAGGAGCATATGTGCTTCCACTGCCACGACAAGTTCAAAATGCCTGCCGATAGAGAGACCTGTTTGAGAGCACAATTTATTGTACGTGCATTCAGCCCTTCTCTGCCCCACATCTTGTTCTTCTTTCTCATATTTTGTTTTTAGGCATTTGAGCCATTTTTGATGACGGAACAGTCGGGCGCGGAGAAAAAAGGCGCGCAGCGAAAGGCAGCGAGACGGGATCCAAACCTACGGCCGCAGCAGAGGACTCAGTCCGCATGCGGGCGGGCCACTCGACCAGGTGAGCTACCGGGGCACGCCTCGGCCCCCCCCTCAACTTCTCTTTCAAACTCACGTACTCCCTGTCAAGTTGTAGGACGTGTTGGACCAGAACCACATTCATTAACATCCATCCATGGACCGGAAAAAAAAAGAAGTCTTCATCGAAGGGTATAATGTGTTAAAAAAAAAGAAAAGAAAGAGCCATTCACGTTCATCGTTTTTAGAAATGTCGACACAGGGCATCACAAAAGCTGGACGAACGAAACCAAAACTAGATTGTCACTCGGTGGAGCGCATAGCCCCGCCACGGTCTCCTCAAATTCATGGGTTCTTTCTTGACCCATCTCCCATGAAGATCTGTTCAGTATTGCTCACAAACTAACTAACTAACCAACTAACTAACTAACAAACGAAACAAAAAGGGAAACCACAACCTTCTTGGCCCGTGGTAACTATCTGTGTGGAGAAACGCACACAAGTGAGTGTTGTCACACTTGTATTTCACCACACGGGAGCAGTAATGTCTTACTAGATACACACAACCTCCCATTTACCATTGTGTGTGTGTGTGTGTGTGTGTGTTTTGGGGAGAGGGGGGCTTGAGCCGTGGCAGGCACTTAGTCATATATGCATCGCAATTAACTCTTCCCACATGTTCAGCAGTAATCTTATCTCTCCTTAAACTAAAGAACACAGTGTATGTAAATGGAAAGCACGAGGAGCCATTCTAAATAGATTGGAGCAAATGTATTTAAATTATGGATAATGCCTATTAGGGCTCTTTCGTGGACTCGCACCCGCGCGCGCGGCCAAACCTACGTTGTCCTCTAAGAGTTACTTCTCCTTTCATGAGCTGGCTTACGCGTCACATGGGGGGATCAGTCGAACGGGCCCGTGTTTTGCATTTATGCTCGTTGTTAATATACTGATTTATAGCAGAGCACAGACATGATCAAGTGGTACCATTAGTGGCCCTGTGTTCTCTGGCCATCTGGCGCGGAATACATTGTGAATGTGCATGGGAGGGAAGATAAGGCTAACCATCCAGAAAGAGCCCTAACCTACCCCCTTCTCTCTCTCTCTCTCTCACACACACACACACACACACACACGCACGCAGGCACACGTACGCAAACATAACTTCAGATGTAGCCCACTATCAGGGAGAGGATGTAAAATGGCCACCTAGTTGTTCCTCGATGCTGATCCACGGAGCAGGGGAAGTGACTTGGTTGATAGGGGCTGCTATCGGGCCTCTCGTATGTTCACGAGGCAGCGTTTGCGAGCAGGGCGACTTCCTGTCTCCCGCCGAGGGAGGATTCTCACGTGTGTACAGTGGCGTCGGCAAAGAATGTGCCGGAAACGTGCGCTGCAACCCACTGCTGCCGCTCGGCCCCGCGGAGCACTTTTTTCCACGTGGCATCAATGCGAACGCGATACTGACATGCTGATGTTCACCATCAGTTTATCATGTTAGGTATTTGTCCATTATATATATATATATATATATATATATATATATATATATACACTGTATATCCAATTTTGTCATGGTGGCGTGAAAACATTCAGGGTTCATCCTCTGGAAACCAATATTTGTTGAGATATTTCAGTGGTAGACCCGCTGACGGCGGGGGCGAGTCACATCACCATCCCTATAGCCATAATGCCACTGTAAGAGTTATTATTCTCCCACTCTTACCTATAGTAACTGAATGTCGGTTTTGGGCTGTGGGTGTGAGAAAACTTCTTCTTGTCACTCAGGTACCTTCGATGTCTCCAGAGAACGCAGGACATCTCAACAATAAAAGAACATAACACCGTTTACATGTATGATTATAGGTAATTAAACCATCTCAATTCCCTTAAAAAAAGAAAAATGGAGAAATACCAAAAGTAAATCTCCTCTCACATTCTTCCCTCTCTTCAAATGAGATGTCCTCATTTCCAAAATGATGGAAAAATAGAATCTCCTCTTACACTAGCATGGCTAAAAACTTGCTCAGGAATAATTGGCCCCCGATATCGAGGGCAGACGAACCTGCTGGGGGGGCCTGGGGGTAAAGGCTTGTTTTGGACCCCCACTGTACATGGCAGCTTTGTCATTCGTTATTGGCTGAGCCAATTTGCTGAGTGAAAGAAAATGAGTCGGCAGCAATTATGATAATGAATCCTTTTTATTCAGTTTGATCATCAGTATGCAAAAAAAAAAAAAACAGTTTCAAGCTCAAATGTGAAATTTTTCCCCCCTCATCTTCAAGTAAATTCATTATATTTTGCTTTTGGACAACTGGCCAAAGAAAGCAATATTAAAAAGGATTAAAAAAAAATCTGCACTATTGTTCATGTTATATACTAAGAGATTAATGAATAAATAAAGGAAAAATAGTACATTCAATACATTACATTCATTTTGCAGACGCTTTTGCATTCAACCATGAAGATATTACCCAAAAGTTCAAGAATCAAGAGAGTACATTTATCAGATAGGCAAAAAACAGCTTCAAGTATCTGATGAATCAGCTGCAGCTCTGTAATATTGCTCTGTTTTACTTTCAGCTTATAAGCCTCAGCCTCCAGTTGAATCCTAGCATTTCCCTTTTCTTCATGGTTACTGTAAGTGGAAAAAGTGAAGGAGTGCGTTATCAACAGTGAATCCAAGAGTTGACCAGAGACACAGCGGACGGTGTGGATACTGTTGTCAGTACATATCTGCCCCGGGACGCCGCGCGTCTGACACACAGCTAGTATCTGCTGCAAGTTAACCCAAAGCTCTACGAACCGCCCCTCTGTGCTAGTAGAGGAACACACTGCACGCCGCAGTTGCAGAGGGAGTTTTTCACTGAAGGTGACAGCGATCAGCGGTGTGGAGCGCGCATCACCACCGAGCAGATCCGACCCCCTTTGCAAAGCGGAAACCGCCCCGGTCTCGTTGGGCTGAAATGGAACAATGCGGCGCGCGCGCGTGTGTGTGTGTGTTTGCCCCGTTATCTTAAGGCAGCATAAGAGTATCTCTCGCTCTGCAGGAAGTGGCTTATCAACATCTACACAGAAGTTGCAATGCACTTTGAAGTTCCTACCCATTGCGGGGGGAAAAGAAAGAGAAGGCTCCAGCAAAAGCTGCAAGGTGACAGAGAAAGGTTGAACGAGGCAGACAGACGGATGAAAGCAGACCTCCTCCTGCTCCTCCCCGCCAACCTGCAGTCAAACAAGCGCAATCTCCACGCCTCTTTGTTCAGGACGCCCATCAGCCTCGCAGTGGGGGGTGTGGTCAGAAAGAGGAGGAAATTGCTCTGAATTTGTGGGTAATTGAAAACACCTATATCCCTCTGTGTCTCCATCGCTACCTGCTTTAAAAGCCTCCACACCCCTCCTTCATCCCCCGGCGGCCCACCGTCTACACCGGTGCACCCCTAATGGAACCCCTTCCCCATCCTGTCCTCCATCTCCCACCGCACGGAATTGATGCAAACGATTGTGTGGCCATTTGCTGTCGGGAGGAGAGGTGACCCACTTGTGTGGTTTGCTCACTGTCTCCTGCCCCACCTTCTCCCAATTGCAGGGTATTGATGCCCCGCCATTGTCCCCCCCCCCCCACACTGCCCAGGGGGTGGAGTGGTTTGTGGGAAAATTGGGGGACCCCTCAGGTGTTTGATGGCTTTTATCGATTCAAACCAGACTCCCCAGCTCCCATTTACCCTCTGCGCACAAGCTTTTCGGAGAGAAGCTGGATCGGCAGAGGCAGCTATTGTTAAGTGGTATTGTTCTGTTCTGTTTTGCCGATGCATAAGCACAGGGGTTTATCTTTTCTTTTTTTTTTGCTCGCGTGTGGCTGATCAATGCAGACAGAGGGCCAGTGTGGTGTTCCCGCGTCCCAAACTGAAGCTGCTCAACTTCAAAATGTTTCTCAATAATTGCAGCATCTGTCGGCAGGTACGGGAATATCTGAAGGACACCAAAACCGTTACTTGTGACGTCCTTCATTCGGGGCAATTTGTGAAGATAATGTTGATGAAGCATGCTTTTGTAAGCCTGCCCCGGGAAAATCCGGCTGGGAAATGAAAAAGTGGATTTAATTTAATGGATTCAAATGTGTCTAACTAAATGCTAATTTGAGGCTACCACTGTACGCTCACATTGATCATCACAGGAATCCTCTCGGCCTGGCGCTGCCGATCAATGTCAGGGACTTGTCCTTTGTCTCTCCGGCAGCTGAGACCTCAGTCTTCCCCGAAGGCCTCTAGAGGTTGTGTGATAACAGTGATCTTCCGGGTTCACTGTCACACTCCACAAAAATCTCGATATTTGTCGGACTGTATGATATGAAGCATATAACAACTTTTACAACATGTACCTACAAGATCTTATCAACGCATCTTCACAATATCCGTTGGATATGAGGGGTTAGCTACTTGGAATTCTGCCTCGCCGCTCCTTTTGCACTCTTCCCTTGCAGGGAGGGAGTCAGACTTTCCGGTTTTCCGAGACAAAAATTTGCAGTAGCCGCACACAGCCGAACATACGAGAAGCGCGCCACTCCCGGAGAGTCAGACTTCAAAAATTCAAGGGGAGGAAAAAGGCATCAGAGCAGCAGACGTCGCCGTCTGATCCCTGAGATGTCTGCAGCGAAAAAACTGCAGTAATGAGCGCTTAGCACCCAACATGGAGAAAAAAGGAGGCGATATAACAGGGAACTCGCCGATTATACCGCCTTTTAACGGGCCTATTGAGATGCAGAACAATCGGCAGCGGCGTGATCCAATCGGAGTGCACAGAAATAGAGCGTTAGAGGCTGTTGTGTGTTTCATTGTTGTGAAGGAGAGGCGAGGTGAGAATTGACTCTCCGGCGCAGAGAGCAGCCTCTCCATGCCAATAACCACCTCTTCATCTGCACCCCTTTGACGCCGGCGTTCACCCACTGGAATATATATCACTTTCAAAAGGCTGCTCTCCAAATATTTAATTTCCAACTTGAGGTGTACCTCTTGTTTATGTAACAAAAGCCTCCTCTCAATTAGGGCACCCGGGGGTGGGAGGAAGCGCGGGTGCCCCCCCCAGCACTCTCTCTTCTCTCCCCTCTGAAACACACTCATTTGCGAACACACACACACACACACACACACACACACTCTCTCTCTCTCCGGCTCGGCTCCTCTCACACACTCACCCGCTCCTCCCGCATAGTTTGGGGAGATAATGAGATTTCAAATCTATTTTTGTCAGTCAGTTACCTGCAGGTGATGCAACATTCCACAACGCCACGGCTATTACCAAAGAGAATGGGAACGAAAATTGCTTTTACCATTTACCCCTCTTTAATGGCTGTCACACATCTCACTCACCTGGCCTCGTGTGTTTTTTTTTTTTACATTATTCCAGCGTGAGCCTCCGCCTCGGGAGCTCTGAGGGAAGTGCTGTGACTCTCCTGGTTGAGATTACATAATTTAGAAGCACTGTAACACCACAATACTGCAATATTCACGTCGGTACATATTTAGACATAAAGAGGGTGGAGGGCGGAGTGGGTGGGGAAAACACTCGACCGTGGTGTACACTCATCTGATCCTTACAGAAAGATTTGCTTGATTGCTGCTTACTAAACCATGGCTTTTTCTTTTCAAACAACATTAGCAATTTGTTAGTCGCACATGTTATTTATCACGTCATGCACACACATGAGAGAGTCTGGCCCGCGTGGACTTACGACCATCGCAGAGGTAGAAGAAAAACTGACATGAAACATTACATTCGGTACAAAGGACTACGTCTCACACAACTCACCGCGCACTACGTGTGGGCCATAAGTGATCAAATGATAAAACCGCATAACGTTGTTACAGAAGTAACATTAGATTTATTGTGAACAGGAGGAGAAGACTTTGAAAAGACGTTTTTGAACCAGGTGCTGTCAACGTGGAGGAGCCACCCGTGGTGGCGATGAGGTCTTCATGTGGTGGGTGACTTCTGATCAGAGGGATTCGACTGGAGAGGCATCCACAGCTGAGGTCTGGAAAAGCCCCCCCACAGAACTGAGAAGAGCAGACTTAACCTTTGCAAAAAGCTTCATTTGTCCTCAATAACTTTATCATACAGCAAACCATGCGGAGCGACAGTGAGGCGTAGAGCGCCGCAAAGAGCGCCGCACACAGCTCCGCGATGAAGCAATGACGCAAAAGTAAGAGATCTTTTCATGTAGTGTACAAAAACTGTAGTGTTATCATAATACCCTCGAGGGACAAATACAGTATAGTGTACATGTGTAGTAGCCTATCTACAGTGACCACCACGGAAAAGCAGCACACACGACACAGAGACTGGGAGGAACAGGAGGTTAATGGGGGTCATCTTAGCCCATGGGCCCACTCGCGAGTTGATTGGGCGATGCTCAACAGAGCAATATCAATAGAACCCAAATTAATCTTTGGAGCACTGATAATATAACGATGCCAGAAACACCGCTGCAATTTAAGTGTCCTGCTCGTGGCCACCCAGTCAGTTAACATATCAGGGAGCTCACCGGCCGACCCAGACTCTCAAGCCGACACAAACCCCGTCCCGGGCATCACAGAGCTGGCAGGTCGACCTGTTTGATGATCCAGCTGCAGCCACTTCACATTATGACAGGTTGCGAGAGTTTGTTCTGCTTTTCAGGTTAATGTACTGTATTAGCGCGAGTGTTGGCCAGCAAGCTGTGCAAACAGAGCCGGCGGGGATGTGCTGGGATTGATCGGAGGCTAAAGGTGGGGACGTGGTGCCAATAGGCCTGAACCCCGCAGAGTGGAACCAGTCAAATTTGCCACTGTTTGAGTTTGAACTAAGCAAAGGTCAATGGAGTTGGTGACTTTGGGAGTGCAACTCCACCGCTGTTATGGTATGAGCCAAAGGGAGAGTTTACTAGTGGGAAGGTAGAGTTCACAAGAGAGAAAACCACAACTTTACAGTATCTGTTTTTGCTGTTTTTATGTTATTGTCACTCACTGTTACTACATATCTCAACCAGCAGATAAGTTACGCTACTTTAGCATTTGCAAATATAATCAGTCAGGACTACAAACAGTGAAAACTATTTTTTTTTCATTTTGCAGATGCCTCGTATTTTTGTTTTGGGAGGCCCTGGCTGGAGAGAAAAGGGCCTTCCTGTGTGGAGTTTGCACGTTCTCCCCGTGTATGCGTGGGTTCTCTCCGGGTTCTCCGGCTTCCTCCCACCGTCCAGAGACATGCAGAATTGGGGTGAGGGTGAATGTGAGAGTGAAAGGTTGTTCGTCTCGTTATGTTGGCCCTGCAATACGCCGGCGACCTGTCCAGGGTCTCCATCAGCATTTCGCTTTTACGAATCCTAGGCATGAATCTTGCGTGCGACTTCTCAAATGAAGGCCTTGAGCCACGGGTTTATTTTTATACTGCTGCCATTAAGGGGCGGCTTAGGAATAAGTTGTTCTTGGTGTTTTTCTTTTTCTTTCTCCTTTTTTCACATGCCAATGTAGAGAGGTGTGGTGTAGGTTTCGTGTTATGAGTTCTGCTTAGGTGGTCTCGGAGCGATGGTGGGGTCCGTGGGCTGAGCAGGCAGCTAGGAGAGCTTAGCCGGGAGGGGAGCTGCGATCCTGCTGCCTCACCGAACAGCAAATCAAACCAGATGGGCTCATTTATGACCAATTAGCAGTGTGTGTGTGTGTGTGTGTGTGTGTGTGTGTGTGTGTGTGTGAATGGAGCGCCACTGGCTCACCTAGCGCTGTTATTATTGCAGCTTTTATCTGAGCTCAATAGAAACCCGGTGGCTACCGGGTCGGGGTTCTGATGTTCGTCTGACCCCAGATGCGTGAGGAAATTGGAGACCTGGGCCTGGGAATTGGAACCGGCGGCAGAGCCGCACTGTACGACCGGACTTGCGGCCCAGAAATGGGGGTTTTGAAATCCGGCCCACACTAGTAGCAGATGTGAAAACTCGGCCTTTTTCAGCAACAGGAAAACACACAAGCAATGGTGGCAGGGCCGCTGCTATCTGGGTCTGGGCTGTGTGACGCCCTCACCGCAAAGACAAAAGTGTCCTGTTACTGAAAAAGGGGGGGGGGGGGGGGGAGATCAGTCCTACGCAGGAATGTTGCTCTTGCGTCCCCCTCTTTCATCCCACCCTCGCTCTCCTCTAATCGTTCCCTCCATCACTGACTTGGCCTTTGCCTGACTCCCTCTGTGATGGTCCACTTCACTTAGCTCGTAAACAATGCCCCCAGCCCCTTCCACACCTTCATATTTCTGCCTGCCCATGAGCTCCTGCCTCTCGCCGCCTGCCTGCCTGCCTGCCTGCCTGCCTGCCTCCGAGTCACATCAGACCTTTTAACAGTAATTAGTTGAGGGACTGCTACACAGCGAGATATTTCCCTAATTCCTTCCCATCTCCGGGAGAAGGGGAGCGGTAAGGTAAAGCCGCGCCGGTCGGGGCCCTGCTGAGATAATGGCAGGCTCATCATACACATCCAAACAAAGACGAGACCCGGTGAGGAGAAGAAAAAAGGCCTTTTTGTTCTCTGGGTTGTGCACAACAGTCGCTTTGAGAGAGAAGAAAAATAAAACGCATGAAAAGGAACGCAAAGAAATGAGACCAGCTGCTGCACTCAGTTCATTCTGAAGGTGAAAGCTGTTCAGATCAATGCGGTTGCAGATATAGAACGACTGCGGAAAAGGCTCAGACTGGGAGGCTGTTGCCGCACCAAACACTGGACTTTACCTCTGGTGTTCTCTCACTGATGGGGGAGTCATGTTCAGCGCAACGGTATGTCCCGGGGGGTATCAGCCGCCAATGACAGCTGAGCGCCGTTTGAGAGCCTCTCAATGAAAAACTCCTACCTCTAATTGTCCCTGCAATGCTTATCAAGGCTGCCAATCCCAACTGGAGCGGAAAGGCAGAACAATTTCCCCATTACGGCGGCAGCATGAAAATGGAGGAGAGAGATGAGGAGACGAGGGAGCCCCGGCGTCTCCAGAGAGCCTGTGCAGATGGCTTCATTTCCAAGTTCAAAAACACAGACAGGATGGATGGGGGCGGGGGGGGGGGGGGGGGGGGGGGGGCGAGAGCACAGGCACCGACGACGTCCCCCGTGCTCAGACGCACACGCGTTCACGTGCGCAGGGCCGAGACACCCTTCGTGCACCCTGACAGCACGAAGATCAATTAGCTTTTAACCCGCTCTTTCTGAAGCCCGCTTCTTGCCGAGGCCACGGAGGATTCATTTCAATGAGCGCTGAGATCATCGCCGCTTTAAGCCTGCTGACCCCTTGCCCCCCGCGGTTAGACAAGCCCCCCCGTCAACTCGGTCTGTCCCGCGCCCGGAGAGGCGGCGCAGGCATCCACGTGTTCGGACTTCCTCCCCCGATATGGAGATTTACACCGAACTGGCGGGGGAGAGATACATGTTCGTCTTCAGCCCTGCCGTCGCCGGGGCACAGGAACGAAAAACGAACGGGGTCCTGATAATATCGCGCAGACCGCAGCTCGACCCGAGCGCTCGCCCGCCGTCGCAGCGGTGATGAGATTAATCTGTTTGCCTGCTTCCTTCAAGGAATGTTTATTCAGACACATGCGACTGTGTACACTGCTCACTTGCCGGAGCGCCCAGGTTAAAAGAAATGATACGCTGAGTGTTCCGTGTGTGTTCGGTTGCTATACTAGACTCTCCCTTTATTATCAATGCAGACATCTTTAAGTGTCTGCTGTCTGGCTCCACGAGGCTTATCAGCTCCTCGTTGGCTTACGCCATAACAGAAAAAACACACACAAGAGTGTGTGTGTGTGGCCACGAATGCGCCGAAGGCCGCGCTCGTGCGCGAGGCACACACACACACACACACACACACACACAAACACAGACACACACACACACACACACACACAGATGCAAAGAGGCATTTAGCAGCCCACTTAAATCTAAAATAGATCAAGTTAACCCCCTCCAGGCAGCGGAGTGGCTGCGCAGGCCATTACGGTGCAGAGTCGCACAGGCCCGACAGACAGCGACAACTATAGGCTTGTTTCATTGCAGAGATCCATCATAGCTCTCGGCCACCTTCCCAGAAATGGGTGCCCTGTTTCCCAGCTCCCCTCCCGTTTTCTGAGGGTCACAACCGGCAGAATAAGCAAACAGAGTGAGAGATGGGGCCAGAGATGGCGGCTGTTGGCCTCACGTCTTATCTCGCAGCATCTTTGCCAAACCTCCACTGCGAATAGACAAGTTCAGTTCAGCGGATACAGGCAGAGGCACACCGACTCGACAAACCTCAAACTGTTGGGTCTGCGTTTTTGTGTGTGTGTGTGTGTGGGGGGGGGGGGCACCGGGTCTCCCTCTGTCTGGCCTCCTATTGTAATGGCTGTGCAGGTGTGTGGGTGCTGATAAGAAGCGCGGGCGCCCCGTGGTTCACCGAGGTGAGGCCGCGCTCGGCGAGCTGTGCCCTTCGGCCCTGCGCTGGCATTTCCGACCAGCGGAGGCTCTGCCGAGAAGGGCAGGAGCGGCGCCCGCTTATCGACGCCGGGGGACCGAGAACCAGGCGCCCCCCCCCCCCGGCAGAGCCACGGGGACCGGAACTCCTCGTCCCCCGCGTCGCGGCATCGCACCCATTGTTGTTTGGCAAGCAGGGCCCTGCTCGGGGTTAGGGAGAACCCCGGCCAAATGAACCTCACCCGCTCGGAATCAGCGCCGTGCTCTCGTCACCCTGCCCCGCAGTGATATCTCTGTCTGAAATGCCAAATCTCTCTCTCACACGCGCGCGCTGACATTTCGGCCGCACCTCTTCTGATCAGCATATTCCTCCGTTGGCACTCGGCTCTTCGGGATTGTAAAGATGGCTGAGTGGTTTCAGTGTTACGTCTCCCTTGCATCAAAGATACGCAATCAAATGAGTGAGGTCACACTCAAGGTCGACAAAAGGACATTTTTTAAAAAGTGATATTTATTTTGCAAAGGGCAAAAATGCCTGTGACGCTCGAGCCTTTATCAGTGTTTGTGGATCAGTGGTCCACTTCTGTCTTATATGTGTTGAATATACAGTGAAATGAACTTTCATCAAATTGTGTCCACAGCAAAGTATTACAAAGGTGTGTTGAGACTGAGGGTGGAGTGAATTGTTAAGGTGGAACAGGTACGACCAATTCCAACTAGAAAGAGCTGCGTGGATGCAAATATGCCGACACAAATGAGCCAAGTCAGCAAAATGGGAGGCAAAGTTGTCTTTGAGTTAGGCTGAGCGTTTTTCATCTTCAGAACGGTAGAGAAAGGGAGAACATGACAGCAGGAAATGGAGTGTAAGTTCACGGGTAGGTCTGAAATTACAGCTCATTCAAGTGTTACAGGCTCATTACTGCTGTGTGGCTACTAGCTGACTCGTAATTATGGCCAACCATAGTCATACACATGTACAGCCTCACTATGTATTTATTTTCATTTCATTAAGAAGGGATCTGATGTTCATGCTTTCAGTCGTGCTCCGAATCGTCGGAGAGCAGAGCTGCTTTCCTTGAAAATCAAACTGCAAAACCATTCGCTGTTGACCGTGAATTCTTTGAATCCTCGAAAGTCTCGAGGTCAGAAAGGCCCTGAATGGCAGCAAGGCCAAAATTTGCTTTGTGTTCGATTTTCATTTAGTACAACGAAGAGCCCCCGGGGTACTAAATGATAGTGCTGTTGGTGGGTTTTCACTCATAAAAGAAATGGTGAATTTTGCTGCTGGTGTGACACAATGACCAACTCTATGATGATGCTCATACGGGATACTGCATATTTTCAGTTGACCTGACGCACCCAAAGATGTGCTGACTTACATTTATAGAAATGTTGATATATGAATACTATATATACTATAATATATGAAATATAATGATAACTGTAATGGTATCTCCTGTGTTGGGAGTAAATACATTATTGCAGTAAGCGATTCTAAAGCAAAACACGTGTCCCGGGTTCGCGGCCCCGGCCAAAATCACTTACTGCCCCTTTAAGTAGCACAATTACCATTACTGAAATTGAAATGGTCTCTTTGCTTGCTACCTATATGTCTTCGGTGAAATGGACATCTGCAGACTACACCAGACAAACCTTTATATGTGTTGTTGTCCCCTCTCTACATCTATATTCTATATATGATAGTGTGAGGACTTTGAAGCCCAGATACCTGGGGGGGTACAGGTGCTGCCGTCTGATGCCGGAGCCAGACGGGGGGGGGGGGGGACACGAACACGTGGACAATACATCGGTGTGATGGGAACAGTGTCTCTTTCATTTCACGTACTCAAAACGGTGTCACTGACTTGGTGCTTGATTCAAAAGCATGTCGATTCAAACGTGTCAGTTGTGTTCCATTGTCTCGCTACCTACTTCAACAATGGGAACAGGGATACTTACAATCATAGACAGTTGTCCCGGGCTTCAGCAACACTAAAATAATGTAGCTGTGTGAATGAGAAGAACTGACATTTAAAAGTAACTCAAAAGTTACTGATTAATGAGGAAATACGTATTAATTGGTAGAGTTATCCAACTGCTTTTGAAAGATGCAACTGTAACTATTAACAATTTTTTTTTTTTACTAACTGGCTACGACTGCTGCTCAGCACCGTCAGCCGGTTCCCCTCCTCGCGCTTCTATTTTCAGCCCCGTGGTTCACCACCGTACTGATTTGTCATATAATGAAACACGTTTGCGAATGTGTTTTCCCGCTCGGCAGTCATAAAACACCACCGTGTGTCGGCTCACTAACTAAGCCCCAGCTGACAGTGCTGGCGTTCAGTTATGAAATTTACTCGGGTGTCACGCCTTCATTGAAATGCAAGAACTTGACTGTATTCCGTGAGTTATCATGCAAACATACGAAAGACGCATAGTCAAGATCCATTCATAAAAACAGTCACAGGTCTTTGGTCTCTGTGGAGAAACAACTGTATCAAACCTGGCAACCTCACTGAGACAACTCAAACAGTCACTCAGCTAAAAAAGTGACACTTTGCAAGTCCTTCTAGAACCATCAAAACGCTTTCTTTTACATTCATTTTTGTAAACCTGTGACAGCCTCTTTATTTACATACTGTAGATATTACTTATAGTGAGCTGTTTGTGGGTGTCCTTTTGAGGGATGGTCCTTGCGGCATGCTCAATGGGGGTGGGAGCCAGTATGACTGGAAAGGACACGGACGCTGCTGCAACACGGCCGCTTTGTTTGGTTCCGTGTTAAGGAGCTATAGTCGGGGCCGTGTTGTACAGTAGGGCCACAGCATGGTAAGAGATCGCTACGTGATTGGTTGTGCACTCTTCTTCGTCGTTTTTATTGGCGGTTGGCGAACCAGCATAATAAAGGCACATTATCCGCATTATCTGCTCTGGAGTTTTCCCTCTCCTCTGACAGTGGCAAATATTAACATGTGGTAGAAATGCGAAAGAAGAGATTTGCCCACCCGACCATAACCCGATTTAACTGAAGGTTTTTGAACTGAAAGCCTTAAAGCCCCAGTGTGTAATTTTTGTACTTTTCTGGCGGCATCTGGTGGTAAAGTTGCAAACCGCAACCAACGGAGCGACCGACAGGGGACACTTTATGGTGGCGCACCGCCAATTCCAGTTCCGGTTTCGGGCATCGCTGTAAATTCAAAGCCAACGCGACGTATTCTGGACCGTTTAGTGCAACAACCGTATTCAACGCCACGCAGAAACATGGCGACTCACACGGAGGTCGGGTCCACCTCATGGAACTATACTTAACTCATTCAGAGTTGAAGAAAAAACACTGATTCTTCGTTGCAGGTGATTATACATATATGAACACATATATTCAATTTCTGTGAATAGGTTCAAAATATTACACACTGCAGCTTTAAAGCGTTTCATTAAGATGAGCTAAATTTGATGAAACAAAATAATTGGTCAGATTATAATAATGTTTGTACCACTACTACTTTCACTACTCTAAATATTCATATCATTTGCCAGAATGGGATTAAGGTAATTCACGTCTAAAGAGGCTGCTCTGACGATAAGTGACAACCGGAACATCCATTATGTCCATCGGCAGTTGTGCATGTTCCCTTCAGCAGGCGGACTGAGCTCCTCTTCATATTTTACTGTCAAAAATGTTGAATTTGAACCTCTTGCATCAGCAGACGTTCAACACAAGTGGGACATTTTTCCCTTACCTCGCAGCTTGTTTGCGTCCACTTCCTCCTCCAAGATAGAAACAGTCTGACATAAGGAGAATGATATATGATCTCAGTCATTCATCCTAATTGGACAAATGAGGCCCAGACGTCTGAGCTGTGAAAGACACCCCACCCCACCAAATAGAACTGAATGAATGGGCCAGTGGGTGAGGGTGTGTGTGTGTGTGTGTGTGTGTGTGTGTGTGGGAGTGCATGCACACGCACACACACATTCCGTATGCATGTGTGAGGATCTTATTTGTTTTAATGTGAGAAAGTCTGTCCGTATCTGCGCGTTAACATTTGTCACATGGCCTTTCCATGGCATCAGCGGGAGTGTGTGTGTATTTTCAGTTTGTGTGTGTGTGTGTGTGTGTGTGTGTGTGTGTCTTTGTACGCGGCTCTTTGTGTGTGAGGGCGAGAGAGTGAGAGGCAGCATTGTTGCATCTGCTCCTCATTAAAGGGCGCTAATGAACGCACGTGTGTTCCACCTGGTTCGGTGGAGTGGGGGGTTGACGGGGGGCCTGGCCTTTCCCAGCTCTCCTATCGTAAAAACTGTCTCAGGACAAGCGGGTGTGTGTGTGTGTGTGTGTGTGGGGGGGGGGGGGGGGCTTGATCCCCCAGACGCTCATCTGACAACATTTTGGCGGTTCCTCCTCTAATGATGAAGGTGACGCTCAGCGCCTGCTCTGCTGGGCAAACCCCCCCCCCCAGCCCGAGCCCCAGCCCCAAAAGAAACAACTCTACCCAAAGAAGAGTCAGGGGAACGTCTGTGGGAATTGCACTCGCGGCTCCTGTCAGGCCTCGACTGGTGTGCGAGCTTCTGAGCGCTGATGGTTTGGACAGACGGTGTTCAAATGAGGTCAGGTCCTCGGAAAAGAACCGATTCCACTGCACAGACATTTCTTTTCCCATCCCGCGGACCCCGGTGATAACCCACGCCACGTCACTGTGGACTGTTGCCCATTTTTTTTTCAAAACGGAGGGTTCGTGCAAATGAAAAAAGAGAATAGAATTGTCTCGCCCGTCATGGATGTTTATCCAGCCATGTATATAGTGTCGGTTTTATTTGTTCAGAGATGGCACGGCTTTGAGATCCCCCCCCCCCCCCTCCCAATATTATGGGAGTAGCCGGGAGATGGTTAAATACTTTAATATATCTATATATTTTCAATGCCCTGAGTTAATGACCCTGAACACGAGCCAGCGTCCGATGCGATGGTCTGACAGCTGATTGTCGGAGGGATCTTTATGGACATGCAGCGTGCGGACATATGACACATCTCGTTACTTATTAACTCTTGCGTTGAGACGATGTTGGAGAATTTCGGTCAAGTAAAAGCAATAAAGCAAAATGAAAAAGCGATAAAGCTGCGGAGATAAAGCGAACTAGTGATAAACAAAGCAGTTATAGAATGAACATGTGATAAAATGACAATCGCAAAGATCGCGGCGATCCATCATGCTGTGGAAAGTGAGCGGAGGCAAGTTTTGAAAAGTGCCTGGAAGGGATTTGCAGGAAGAGGTTTTGGCGTCCCTGCTGAGGAGGACCCTCTTTGTTCAGCATCGTCATCGTAAACCAAGCTTTTCTTAAAACAGACTTGGTACGGTATCATTTTCTCTCTCTCTTTCTCTACGAGCACAACACTTCAGGGGAAAAGGTGTGTGTGTGTGTGTGTGTCTGTGTGTGTGTGTGCAAACTGGTGCTTCAGTCGCTTTGCCTCACGCCTGCAGCTGCCTAGTGCGGCGAAAAGGTGCTGAAGGTGGGCTTTGACACTCACCCCGACTCAGAGCCCCTGTTGGGAACGCTGTCATCACTGTCACCCACACGAGAGCGGAGGAGGTGCCACCTCTTCAATGTGCAGGGAGCAAGAGACTGACGGGCCTCGTCTTTTGTGGGGACGGAGACGGAGACGCAGGGCTGCTGGAGTCTCTGTTCGCAGGCTGCCAAACGATGGGATTCCTGCGAGGTGGTCACACACACCGCAACCTCCACTGATCGGCACTGCCCGGGGTCCGGAGCGGGAACATGTCCAGTGTGTCTGCACACTTCATCTCCTACCTATCAGCCCTCTACAATTAGCATCATATCTCATACGCATTGTTTTCCCACTGCCTTTGTCTCCGTTTACTTCATATGCTGTGAAAATCAATAGCGTCCGTTCGCCTCTTGAAGGTTCCCGCAGTTTCGTCAAGTGTGTGCCCTCCCTTGTCGATCACACGTTGTTATTGTTGTGACGCGATCAGTGCAGTTTAGTGACGGATTGATTGGAAAGGTCTGTCAGTGATTAAGTATGGCCGACGATTATTCATGCATTATTAATGATCTGAAGACGTTTTATGTGTCTGGTAATTGATTTTTCATACCCAACAGCTATGTGCGGAAATTAGAGCCAGACCGATATGGATTTCTGGGGGCCGATGCCGATATCGATATCGATATTTGAGAGGACAAGATTCCCAATACCGATACATCGGCCGATATATATATATATATATATATATTTTCATCTGTCAACGATCGTTGTCAAACCTTCATGACAAAGACATGTAATGGAGGCTTGATATTTGTTTTTTTTGTATATTTTTTGAACACTTGTTTAACATACAATGTCAAAACATAAATGCACATTTAAAGGCCCCAATAATATCGTTCGGGCTCTTAAAACATCGGCCGATACCGATATGTCTGTGAAGGGCTAATATCGATCGATATTATCGGCGAACCCATATATATGTCGGTCGGGCTCTAGTGGAAATCATTCGTGTTTCTGAAATGCAGTAGGATTTGTATAAACGGCGCGATAATGTGAAGAACGTGTGACTAGAAAAATGGGCCACTAATCGACAGTTTGGAGTTAACAGTCGATCAGATGAGGAAATTAGAGTCAACAAAAAAGGGATTACGCACAGTCGTGAAGCTTCGGTGTGACGGAGCTGGAGTCCAGCAGCGGCCCACTGCACCTGACGAGAGACAGACTCAGCCGGGGAACAACTGAGCGTCTGAGGAGCCTGAAATTCTTCTCTGGAGTCGGTGGAGTAATAATAATAATTAACCGTTTTCTATAACGCCGCAATTACTTTAGACTACCGTCAGTGTCGTGTGCACAGCTTGTTGTTGCATCGCCCAAGAAAAAGGAAGAAGGGGAAAAAAAATCAATTAACGCAGCTCTGGAGGGGAACGTTAGCAGCCATGACTGGTTATTCAGGGTTAGATGAAACCTTGTCCTGGCCGGTGTGGCACACCGGTCGAGGCGGATTCCTTGCGACTGTGCACGTGGCGAAGACTTGAGTCGAATCGAAGGGGTCTTGGATTTGAACATGTGAAATAGCCTTTGCAGATCAGGGCCCAGGTGTCGAGAAGAGAAACATCAGAGCCTTCATGACCTAGTTACAGATTCAGTCACAGAGAAGCCTTCATTTACTCGCGGATATTGCTGCTACGGCATCGCTCCTATTGCTCGGAACAAGAGAAAAACACATATAAATCCCTACATGTGTGCAATTTGTCTCTAAATGGCACATTATCATGGGGTCAGGGTTCGGTGTGTAACTGATCAGTTGTACAATAACGCCATCACACAGCCCGAACTGACTGATGGAAAATGAAAAGCCATTTATTATCATTTAAAGCCATGCATCATCCTGTCCGTGGTTGGGACAGCGGAGGTGGGAGAGTCGAGGCGCTTGTTGACTGGATCCGTCTCCCTATCTCGGAGCACACCATCCCTCAACCGTGTCCGACAGTGACAGCCGTGCGTAATGACAGTCGAGCGCTCGCTCGCTCGCTCCTCATTTGCTCGGAGCGGGCGGTGTAACAGTTCGCTCAGAACTCTTAAGTGCTTGTTAATTTAATATGCAAATAAGTCTCTTGTCAATCTGAATGCATTTTAATGAAAAGGCTCCTGCTTCCACGGGGGTGTGATTTGGGGGGGGGGGGCCTTCTTCTTCTGCAGGTTGACTGTGACACCGAGGCACGAGGTTTTTAACGCCACGCATCCGAAACGCGGACGGTGGCGGGGCCGTAGCCTCGACATGTGCGCAGCACACGGAGGGTGACGCCTCTGTGTCGCCTCCACTTTGGCCTCCTGTGATTTTTTTCCGTCAGCCAGCGTTCCCGGCAGATAGAGCCGGAAAAACACAATCTGCTGTTGTGGAAGGGGGGGGCGAGCATCGGCCTGCACCGACATGACGAAAACGTGAGTGCGAAACACACACACACACACACACACACAGGCATATGGACGATGCTACCGGCACACACACACACACACACACACACACACACACACACACACACACACATCGTTCTGCTAATGACAGGCCTTAGCTCAACCTTTGCCTACATATGGGTGGTGCAGTGCACTGAAATAAGGTGAGCGTGTTATTGGGAAGGCGGGCGGGCGGGGGGGTGGGGGGTGGATTGCAGGCGGTGTTAAGTCAAGCAGGAACCCTCCATGTTGCTAATTTATTTACAGATTTAATTAGATGGATAGAGCCCTCACAGATATAAGAAAGAGGGGAGAGATGTTGCCAGCGTTACAGCACTTTAATTACGGTAGCAGGCTCCTGATCCCTGTGCTCCACTGTCTGGGGAGCCAGTTAATTAAAATCCTCATTA
The DNA here is from genome assembly GCF_022379125.1 of Scophthalmus maximus. NCBI lineage: Eukaryota > Metazoa > Chordata > Actinopteri > Pleuronectiformes > Scophthalmidae > Scophthalmus > Scophthalmus maximus. The sequence continues at coordinate 25,148,590 of NC_061517.1, forward strand.
TTTTACTTTTAATTAGTTCCCCCCTCTTTTGTTTCCTTTCACCATATGGCCGTGTTCCGTGGTCAAATTAACGTAATTGAGCTAATTAAGCCGATCACTTTAATTATTCAAAGCGCTCCGATTGGCCAGGAGAACTTTCCCTCCCGTCTCCCCTCCCTGACATTCCTGTATGAGGCACGGAGTTGTAAAGTCACTCTCCTTGTCATTGTGCTGCTCTGCTCCCATGCGGAAGAAGCCGGGTGAATCGCCGCCGTCGCCTCCTCCATGTTCCGGCCGCGGCTCGTGTTTTTCCGCCTCCCGTGCAACGCGAGCGCGCACGGCGACAGCACCGGCGACGTCGGCGGGTTCAAAGAGGAGTCAGGAAGGGTCGGAACACTTGAACACAACGCGGCCTGCGACAAATCGGGCGCGCGTCTGCAGCCGTAGCAGTCACTCCTCGACAATCATCCGGTGCTCGGGGATTGGAGGCCACCAAAAATAGCTCGCGCAGCCCAATCAGCTTTTTCGGCGGGATGTGTCAGCGCAGTTTGATGCCCGCCGACATTTCTCGACACAGAGCCCCCCCCCCCCCCCTCGCATTTACACGTCGGGTTATTGAAAATGGCGACAGCCAGATGGCGGTTTTACAGCGAGCATGCTGGCGTTGAGCTCGGTGCCTCGGGGCGGACGAGACCTGTCTGTCAGCATTCATCTGTAGTACAGACCCCACACGTACTGTACCTCTCCGTTACCCTTCATCCCCGACTCCTGCGGCCATGTTTTCGACTAACGTTGATCATTATAGTAAGGTCTAATTTCGAAGACGATTGGATTCTAATTCAATTCGATTGGATTTGGAAGGCGAATCCCAGCATACGTTATCTGAAGGCACTTTGCACAGCGAGACGATATCACAATATCACAGGCGAACCCCCGACATCTGTCTTTGTATTCTTTACTCGATGGTGGATGTGACGGTGTACAGAGTTCAAGAAGGTGTTAATCAGCAGGCAGGAAGCAGTGCACTTTACATTGCCAGTTTATTTACAATAAAAAGAGCGCACGCTTTTATGCATTGTGATAAACAGAGAGAAAGTCCAACAACCTGACAAATTTAGTCCACAGATATGACCTGCCACTCATCAGACTCCTCCAGAATACTTCCTCATTTCGCCTCGCTTACTCATCACTTACTCAAAAATGTAATAATACATTGACATTTCTCATAACTGCAATGAGGTCAAGTGACAAATTCTTGCAAATTCTTGGTTGTTTGTGTTAAAAAAAAGAAGGTGTATGTTCACAACTGGTTTTGTGGATATTGGACTAATATTTCTTTGTCAATGCAGTTCCAAACAGCCTTTTGGAAGAATAATTAATAATTAATAATTTTCATATTTTTCATCAACATATCAAAACCAAATTGAAGCATGTTACAACGTATATAGTTGATATTGTTTCAGGGCGAGAAATGAACAGCATTTCACTAAACATGTAGCAGCGATTTAGTTTTCACAAGTGGAAATGGCGTCAAAATCACAATAACATTCATTTATCCGTAAAACAATTTTGGAATGTTACCATGGATACTTTCACATGTATAACAAAGATAACATTTCAACAAATTCGATTTGCATATATCTTTAATGTAATTATTGTAATTCCCCTTCGCCTTGTGAGAAAAAAATCAATTACAGCTATTCACAAGATATCAACAATCGCAATTTCTGATATGGACGGCTGTGACTCGGAGACTGGGTGTACACTAACCAGAAGGTCGATGGTTCGATCCCCGGCGTTGCCAGTTTCTGTGCCGACGTGTCCTTAGGCAAGACACCTGAGAAGCACTGTATGAATGTGTGTGTGAATGACCTGTACTGTAAAGTGTAATATGTAAATAGTCCACTTACCATTTATCAGCGGACAATTTTGGAAATTTCACCCTACAGTGCACATATTACTTTTGACAGATGTTTGAAATATGATTTTTTTAAAAACATTTCCGATGAGTTATTGAGTTTGAAATAGAAGTCAATTGTTATGAGGGACCGGCCAAAAACTGTGTTCTAATCAGCATTTCAGCATAATCAGGATTTTATATTGAGGAGAGGAGACATTATGATGTATTGTTGTTACAGAAATTAGTATTTTTTTCAGCGATGCAAAAGGCGCCGACTGCATGGAACGACCACGAGCTGAGGTGTAGCCTGGTATTGCGAACTGCAGGAAGTCATTTCAATGACATGTTGCTCAGAAAATGAATTAATATGTTGCTTTTAAAAAATGTAGTTAAATAAATAAAAAAATGAGGCCAGTGTTCAGTGATTCAATCTGTCGAAACTCTACCGACTGCGGTTGTCCGCCAAACCAGTAGATCAGCATTAGAATTAGAAGACCCAAGGAGGGCGGCCATCTTGGATCTACATCACAGGAGTGTCTGGGCAGGGAGGAGGCCCCTTCGCCGGCGTCCTCTTCATCTTCCATCGCGCGCGTGTAAAAATACCCCGGCATCATCCTGTCTTCACGCAGTGTGAGGTGGAGGAGCTCAGGCAATTACACTCATCTGCATGTGTTAATATGATTAATTAGCGGGAATAAACACTTTCCTATGACACCGGCTACATGGTGTGCCACACACCTGCAGAAGCTCTGATAAAAGACGCCGCCTGATGGCAAAGAGCCTTTTCATGAGACCTGCTAATTGGCATCTGAAAATGTTCTGGCTAATTAGGAAAAGGCAGATGAGGCTTGATTAGTTTGAATGCAAAGTGTAACTTGCGGTGCAGAGGGACCCGGGAAAATGTGCCGAGGTTTTTATTTCCCCGCCATCACGATACAAAGATAATTGTAATTGTGATCATTTGCATACGTTAATGAATTTGCGTGACGCTCCTTGATCAGACGTGGAATAAATAATTGATGCGGTATCAGCACCCACCGTGACAAGTGGGACGTTTGGAAATAGCTAAGCGCATTAAGGTGCAAGTTTGATGGCTGCCGCGCTCCCAGGCAAGGTGTGAAAGTGGAGCAGATGCTATCGCGGGCGCCTCCTGCACGCCGCGACTCCACCTCCGCCAACTGACGGTGTGTCGAGACTTTGGTGAAAAAGGCACGCCGAGTTGGAAGGCGAATTAGCCGCGGCCACGGGGAAAAAGACAAAAATCTGGGAACAAAGAGCGGTGATTGGGAAACAGCCCGGGCGGCGTGGGAGCTTTAATTGGAACATGGTAAACAGTAAATACATCAGATTGTTTCAAATGCCCTGGATGTAAAGCGGGGCCACGCCCCTTTAATTAGCCCGCTCTCAGATTAGTCTTTATAAGAGGCAGGCAGCCACTGAGCCAGTCAGCCACGGGATGTGCCCCGAGTTCAGCCCCCCAGGAGCTCCGGGAGCACAGATACAGGGCTCATGTTTAATTGCTTCTGTAAATGGTCAGAGCTCAAGCCTCCTAATTCCATTCCTCGGGGTAATCAGGCGTGTTCTCGCCATACAGGGCTAAAGCGAGTGTGGGGGGGCGGGGGGGCAGTTAGCCACAGCCACCATGCGAGGTGCCACTGTAACGCTGCCGAGGGTGAAACCAAATGACCTCGGCTCACTTCGCAACACGTTACAGGAAAATCATTTTAATAGGATTTTTTTTCTCCCCCCCCCCACACACACACACACTGAACTAGAGAAATAAAATAAAAATAAAAAAGCAAGAGCACTGGATCACTTCAGTTTTTCTCTGTGCAGTGCGTCTGATTTCGTCAATATTTCCTCGAGTGCTTGGAAAAAAGTTTCTGGTTGAAGCCCCCCCCCCCGTTGAAAAGGTTTTCCAATGACACCCCACATATTTTTTTTTTACATTCAACCCTCAAGTGTGTGAGATCTCCGATTTACAATATACAAGAGAGAGAGGGGGAGATCAAGAGTTCGTTAAAAACACTGGCGCTCGGGGGAAATGATGCCACATGGCGTCGGCAAAGCTCTGACAGTCGTGTAACAGCAGTCCATCAAACATTCATTCGAGCTTCTTTTGTTCCCTCTTCCAGTTGGCGCTGGCTTTCATCGTCTTTTTTTTCTTCTTCCCCTCCGAGCTTCCTCTTTGTCCCGATGAAGCCCTTGGCCAGTGCAGTCTCCGCACACACTCGCACACACACGCACGCACGCACACACGTACACACACACACACACACACACACATACATACACACACATACATACACACATACACACACACACACACACACACACATACATACACACACACACACACACACTGCAAGTCTTCGCATGATGCACACACCACTTTAACATCGAACAAAACATAAAATGTGACTTTGTGCACGCTACACTGAGTCTGATGCGGCGACGGACGGGGGGGGGGGGACGTCTTGGGTCTTGGGAGTAAAAGAACAGTGGCCTCTCCAGGTAAGAGAGGCGGCGATGAAAATCCACAACGACGGCGGCGGCGGCGGCGACAGTGGCAGGAGAAGAGGAGGTGCAAAATGCGGAGGAGTGGAGCTCGGGTAGAGCAGGCGAGGGGCAAAAACCAACTGTGGCGCTGCTGCCACTCAGCAAACCTGCAGACCAGAGAGAGGGAACAGGGTCAGGGGTCAGCGTCACTGGTGTGGCCGCATGGTCGCGTGAGTGCAAAACCCACTGCCGCCTTTTCGGTTTGGTTCCTTCCTTCGCGTTAAAGTCGTCCTTTTAAGTATCAAGTTCACTTTAGCTCTTAAAGAAATGACATGAAATCTAATGTTGAGAGTTAATTCAACTAAAAAAAAACATTGTCTCTGTCTAGATTATAACAATGCACATTCGCGCTGGCAAACAGTTTCTTCCCACAGGCCATTATGCTTGTGAACGCACCGCAGCACTGTCCCAGTGGCCCAACATTGAACATTGAACTCTGGATCACTGACTTGTTTGGAATATTTCAATATTGTAACAATACCTTTCTTCCTTTTCTTGTCTAAGAATTAAAATATATATATATATATATATATATATATATATATTTATATACATCTGCTGATGAATCGGTATCGGAATCTTGTACTCCCAAATATCGATATCGGCATCTGCCTGCAAAAATCCTTATTAGTCGGGTTCTAATAATAACACTGACTAATTAATACTCGTGAAGAATTAATATTTATGCAGTATTTGAATGTTGGATCTGGTCAAGGCGGAGCTGATCTTAGACAATCTCACATCCTGCGACTGAAACAATGCACTTTATGAGCTGATGATGGTTCGTATGAAAACTGTAAGCAGAGTAACCTAAAGTAACTAATGACTCCGTTTTCGGGTACGTGTGAAGGGTACAGCACTTCCCTCTGATATGTAGAAGAGTGTATGTATAAAGCAGCAGAAAATGGAAATGAGAAAGTAGTTCAAATCTGCAACATATATATATATGTATCTTTTCCATGTCTGCGATTATCCACTACGTCTTTGTGCCGTTATTTCTCACTCTTGCGAGCATTTCATCCCACTGCTGCGTTGGCACATTGTTGCATAAACGCCGTCTGTCTCATTATGAAAATAGCACCACCTTTTCTGTCGTCACATTTTTTTTTTTCTGCATGCTTTTCTTCATACTAACACCATGTCCTACTTTGGCAGTCATCTTTTTTCTCCCAAGGGGGGAATCAACAGATTTTTATGATTCACATTAGAGGAGCGCAGAGATATATTCGCGTACAAAAGGAGAGTTCAGTGCGGACGGCTCTGCTGTGTCACGTCAGCAACGCCGTTTTAAAAAAAAAAAAAAAATCACCTTCTGGTCGGTCAGCACCGAGTTGCTCTGAAGTGGAGGCAGGTGGCTGTTGAGCAAGGCGGCGCCGGGTCTGTCGTGCTCGCAGAAGATTGTGCCGTTGATGTAGTGGAAGCGATCGCCGGGCATCAGTCTGTGTCTACAGGTGGCACAGCTGAAACACTGGGCAGGAGCAGAGGAAAACACAGAAGGGTCAGAGAAAAAGGAATCTCATCCGGCTCCGTACGGCACAGTTGCAAACTACCAGGACCATTTCTTTTCTCAAAAATGTAAACAGAACTTAGTGAGTGTCACCAGCGATGAGAACCGGATACTGTAATAATGTTGCAGTTCGTTTTTAAGTGTCTGCACAGGACAGAAAAAGATGGAGGGCACAATTTTTCCTTTCTTTCCCGACGCTGAGGGGACACGTCTTCCCTTCTCGCTGTCCCCCCCCCCCGCCATATCTCAAGAGGTCTCTGTCAAACAAGCAGCGGGAGACAAAAAGCGTGTTGACGTGGGCGCTTGGGGATTTACCTTGAGGTGGTAAACATTTCCCTGCGCCCTCATTACCATCTCGTTGGCTGGAATCGACTGGCCACAGGCGCTGCACGCCCCGCTGTGCCCGAACAGTCTGCAAACACACAACAAAAACAGAACAGCCATTGCTCAGTCTGTGTGGCAGCCTCCAAATTCCAAACCCAGCAGCCTCCTCTCCTCCTCCTCCTCCTCCTCCTCCTCCACCCCTACCTTCCTTCCTTCCTCTCACCTGATGTAGTCGCTCCGACACAGAATCATGCCCCCTTTGCTGTAGCAGGTGGTGCCAATGTCCCCCAGCTGGGCTTGGCAGCAGGAGCACTTGAGGCAGCGGGTGTGCCAGTAGCGCTCCATGGAGAAGAGCAGGAAGCGGTCGGCGATCTTCCCCCCGCATCCCGCGCACGACCTGGGGGGCGGCGGAGGCGCGCCGGACGCCTGGCTGTTCACCATGTTGCGACGCGGGGGAACCTCCTGGACACGGGGAACAGAGGAGCGACAGCTGAAAACAAGAGGCCAGACCCCCCGGGGGGCCGTGTTCATCACACCACTTGATTTTTTTTTCTTTCTACAGCTGAAATACTCGTGTACTTGTCACATCATCGTTGATACTGTCCGACATGAGTCTTAAAACGGTGCAGTATATATTATTTTTATAATATTTTTTTATCCGATTCTCCTGGTGGATATTTACTTGGAAGTATTTGCAAATAGTACGGCTGATGTGTGTGTGTGTGTGTGTGTGTGTGGTCATAAATAAAAAGAGGGGTTCTTTATACAACACACAAACACACACACACACACACACACAACACACAGGACTTGATGACTGGTGCCTTCAGGTCTGTAACAGGTTGATGGACACGAGTGAAATGCGTTGTCTTGTTCTCTCTGACTCACCAGACAAAAGTCGAATCTGATTCATCTGACAAGCGCGAATGACTTTACATGATTTATCATTATGTCACCGGTGTATGTTCATGTGCGCGTCTGGCCCCGGAGGAGGAGGAGGAGGAGGGGGGCGGGCACAGAGTCGCCAAATGGGACCTTTGGACGAGCGCCTGTAAATGGGACTTGATGTCACACTAAAAAGCATAACGCAACTATTTGCGTACGTTTAATTCTGTTTATTCCTCTTTAATCTGAGCACATTATCTACGGGATTGTGGCCGTTTGCCACCGGGTGATGCTACGGGCGCTCGGAGGGCTGAGAAGCTTTTACGCACAAACGCGCGCGCGCGCGCGCGCGGAGGGAAGGAAGGAGAAGAAGGAGAAGAAGAAGAAGAAGAGACGTGTTACCTCGTCGAAGTGATTCCTCCTGCGGTGAACTTTGAGGGAAGCAGGACGGATATTCACCCGGGGGTTGAGCCACAGCCCTTCAGACTCGACGCGTCCCGCTGCTGCTCCGCGTGGGTTGTCCACAACGAGAGGCTGAAAACAACAACACCACGAAGCGCCGGTGGCACGGCGCGGTCACCTGGACAGTTTGGAGCAAACTCCCCCCCCGCCCCCCTCCTCCCCCTCCGACAGACAGACAGTCCAGTCCAGTCCAGAGCCCGCCCACGAGCAACTACACGCAGCCACCGAGCGCGGACATGACGCAGCGTCTCCTCCTCCTCCTCCTTCTTCCTCGTCCCGTCTCCTACCGCCCGCGCGTCCACATTCCTCCGCTCGCGTCCTCCGCGCTCTGACAGCGACACTGTGCACCAGGCATTGCGCAAGGGGCTTATTTAAACGACCGGGGAGGGGGCGGCACAGGGCGCGCGGCGGCCAATGGGAGTCCAGGGGGCGTGGCCACCGTCAAAATGATTTATGAGCATGTAGTGGCTTATTAATATGCACAGCCCCGCAGGGTGTGTGTGTGTGTGTGTGTGTGTGTGTGTGTGTGTGTGTGCGCATTAACTTCATGGTTAACATCGCTGCAGGTCACAGGTCTGTGGGAGGAGGCGCACAGCAAAAGAAAAAAAGAAAAAGTCCAACACATCAGAAATCAGGCTGATGTGTTTGAACAAAAGGAAGCGTGTCATGGATTTGCGTGGACAATCTGTGATACTTCACTTTGGGCTGTATGAAATATAAAACGTACCATTTAAATGTAAAGCATATGTACTGTTAGAAAGAGGTGGATTTAATGACATTGTTTTTAGATGCTTTTGTATTTTCAACTGGTGTGGAATTTACTCACTCACTGGCTATGCACACGCATGATCTTCACCTTGATGTGTGACGTCAAGGTAAAAAGAAAAATGAAATAAAAAAAATCACAGCAAACACTTCATTAGTATGCAACACATCACATATTATTAAATATGGGACAGATATAGGGAAATCGTCGAATGGGTGTAAAAGTAAAAATCTCATCCGATCAGAGAGAATCACACATAGGTTGCTTGAAGATGCCATGTGTCGTATGGCGTGTGACGAGGAGGACAGGATGTGTTGTTTGAACGCCCAGCTCGGAGGAAGGTCAGGGGAGCGCTGCTGGAGTTGACGGGCTCAGGATCCACTGTTGCCCGAGGAAAACGTCAGGAAGGGGCACATGAGGTCTCATTCGGTCTTGGCTCTCCGTCAGCAGCTTGAACTTCCAGCCGAGTTCCAGCAGAGGACAGCATCCCATAATAATGGGAACATACATGACTTTCAAACTTCTTTTGAGACGTCCGGAGATGTCACACTTTAAAACTGGTTCATGTCAGCTGATACAACTGATAAAAAAGATCTGCGATGTGCCCACGAATTTGTGCTGATGATACATTCATGTCAACCATCCACTGTTCCAACATCAACCAGCATCACCAGTAACATCTCCAGTGACGCTTGTCCAGGTACGAACAGTCAATGTGTCAACAGTAGGGATGGGACGATACCACTTTTTCGTGTCCGATCCGATACCAATCTGATACAATCTCTTCCCCACTCGTAAAATTAAATATTAAAAATGCATTGTTCAGGATGCACTTTGCTTAACCTAGCCACCTGAAACCTCATACTCAACTGTGAAACAAATAATCGACTCCCCTAAAGGAAGACACACATAGCCAGCAACATGACTGAGTTCTGGAATACTGCTGATTTATTCCATGCAGAACTTTTGGCAGAATGTTTTATGGTCAGCACCGTTCAAACAAGTGAAAAACAAATTGAACTGTGAACCGTTAATTAAATAATAATGAATAAATAATAAATTATGATGCCGGAATATCGTTCAAGGCTTAGTAGATACGCAAATAGGCATTTATTTGGTATGTTATCTGTAATGTATCGGATCGGATTTCACTTCTCATTTATTCCGATATCTGATCCAGTCATTTTGGCCAATATTTCCCCCGATACCGATATGGAATATCAGATCGGGCCATCACTAGTCAACGGCCCTTTTTAAATTTATTAAACGACACCTTCAATTGGCCAGTGTATTAAAATCAACCGTATGAAGACCGGTGTTGTCTATTTTAAAAAGCGGATTAAGCTGAGTGATCGCTGCCCTTCCTCTATAGGTCAGCATCCCCACAGGTTTGACCCAGAGACACTGAGACTCTGGCCCCCGTCTTTTTCTATACTACCACCGGGAGGCTCCAAAGACTATACATTCAAATCCTGCACATGGGGCCTTTTCATTGATGTCAATATTATATTGACATTTAATCTATATCAACAATAGTTTTTTTGAAACGTATGGTGCTAGCAGTGTTATTAGTACAGTAGGAGTGGTATTTGTTGCTTTATAGACAAAAGAGACTTCTGCTGCAAAGTGTAATGCAAATGTCTGGTTTCAGACCTATTAACTTTCACATTGTTTAAACAACAGATGCTATTTGCCAATGCCCCGTTTTGAGACCAATGCCCCTGGGGGGGGGGGGGGGGGGGGGGGGGGGGGGGGGTTGATGGGGCGTGTCGTTGGTGCATTGAGGCGGCAGAAATGCAATTGTGCAAACGGACGAGTGAAACCTGGTCTGAAGTTAATGCCGTTAGTATTTTTTAGTTCCTTTTAAGGCCACGCACCATATCGTCTGCATAGCAATTAACATGTGTATGACGTGTACGCATGATTTGCCCCCGAGGGGATTATGAAAACTCACCGACCACTTTTATTAGCACCACCTGTACACCTGCTGACGCGTGCAGTTATCTTATGAGCCGATCGCGCGGCACCAGTGCAGTTTATAAAATCCTGTAGACACAAGTATAAAAGCCTCAGTTGACTTTCACATCGATCATCAGAATGATGAAGACGTGTGACCCGCTTGTCGGTTTGAAATGTTTGCGCACCATCCTCCAATGGCTACTTCCTGCAAGGATAATGCTCCGAGTCACAGAGTGGAAGCCTCAAACAGTTTTTCCGTGAACGTGACGGTGAGTTCAGGGAACTTCGGTGAGCTCCCCGGTCGCCAGATGTGGATCCAGCAGAACGTCCGTGGGCTGCGGCGGGAGAACAGCAGGTTGGCAGCATGAATCTGCAGCAATGATGTTTCCAACATCTTGTGAAATCCAGACCACGAGGAACCGGGTCTGTTTGAAAAAGCAAAGGGAGGAACTAGCCGTTATTTCGTGCGGTGTAAGCGCCCTGCGAGTGTAAACAGTAAATGAAAGGAGACCAAGAATAGACCCTTGGAGGACCCCACAAAATAGAGCAGCACATTGCACAACAACAGTGAGGGGCTTGTTGGAATGGACATGAGATGAACCAACGTAGAGCCACATCACTGATGCACAAATAGTTGTTGTGTTTTTTTCAGGCAGGTGATTGAGACACTGTGGTCCACTGTGTGAAAGGCCGACCTAGGGTCAAGGAGAACTCAAAAGGAGTGCAGGCCGGCATTAGCAACACGTAATAAGTCCCTGGTGACTTTGACCAGACCAGGCTCTTTGTTGAGAAAAACCAGATAGGAAGGTAATGCCAAGGGATAAACGAACAAATAGCTATTTTAATGATTTGCTGGAGTGTTTAAGCCTCTTTTCCGCGTCGCCCCCGCAGAGGAAATGATCTCAAACACGAACGGCGCGGTGTCACTTATGGAGTTCAAAATCCAAGATGTGGGTCGCGCGGGAAGCCTGGATTTTTCATTTTATGGTGGATTTAATCCGTCAAGGGGACTGGCTCACTTTTCAAATCGTAATGTCCGCGCCAATTTTACCGTTGATTTCATGTGCATGTGCACACACTGTGTTGTCACTTCTTACCACAATACATCATCTCGCAAGCGGTCATTCCTATTACATCACCGACTCATAAAAATATATGTTCCGCAACTTCCCAGGCAATCGTCGATGTCGCCGCTGCAACATGATCAGACTTACAATATGTATGATATACGGAGTATATATATATATGAGTATAGCCACTTAGTGTTGCAATGCAAGAAAAAATGCCTGTCTTGATGAAGTGCCAGTGGGACCGTGGGAGAGGAGCCACTTCATTTTTGGCCCTTTTTCGTTATGGAATATGTGCATGCGGCATCATTAAGACAACAAGAGACGTATATGCATGAACCCCGATGCATGCACACGCAGCACAGTATTCGACAGTACCGCTGCTAAATACGCCATATACCCCGCTCATTTCCTGTGGCACATATGATCTGTGCAAAAATCTGCCACAAAATTATACTTGATGCAAATAATTTTTTTTGTAAATACATACATACAACACGTAAATAAACACATGAAAATCACAGAGGTTCCGCTGGGAATGGATGGACCACCTCCCGCTGTGGTGGGGATCTGACGCTCAAATGCTCAACACGTCCTGAGACGCGTGTTAAAACCCGGCCGGAACACGTCGGCCCACTACGGTCGGGGCAGACAGAAATACCCTCAACCATTGTTCCACTAATTGCGACAGAAATGTTTCGGACTTGTCGTCTACTCTCATCGAGGGGGTCAAAACCTGCAAAGCATTCCCGTCTGCTTCAGCTGTATTAGCTTTGCGTGCCAACCATCAAATGTCACCATAGAAGACATGAAGAAAGCAAAACGTCATACCTGCTAAACCTCGGCATGTCGCCGTTGTCATGGAGCCAGGAACGTGACACGTTCATATTGGCACTGGTTCTGTAGTGTCTCATTCCCTAGAATCGTTGATACAGCATTAGTAAGAGATACCTTGAATATGAGAATAACACATTTTGTGTTTGACCTCGAAGAATTGATTTTAAGTAGCTTTATTAGCAGTCGCAGTTGTAATGGTGGCACGAGTTCTAGAATTCTAAAGGGTAGTCGATTTGTTTGTGTACGGGCAGTTCTTTGAGCCACGCGTTCGCTCTCGGGCACGGCAGGCCCGTAACAGGTCACGCGGAGACGTGTTATTGTTCCACGTTGCGATGAGGAGGACCTTGGGGGGGGGGCGGGGGCCTTGGGGTGGGGTGTCCTCCGTTGTGGTCGGGCGCGGCGGCCCAAGGGCCAACTTCCGGCCCCTGTCGAGCCTCCGCGCCGAGAGTCGCAGCTCTCTGCGAGGCTGGACGACACCCGCGGCTGCCAGGCTGGTCTCCGGGCCAACGGCGCCGCAAAACGCTGCCAAGACGACCACGCTTGGGAAGCTCCCGCACTGTGATGTGATGGAGAGGGAGCCTTCCATGGAGCCCTCTGTCTCCTCTGTCCTGCGGGTGTGAGCAGCTCACTGTTATCTGGGTGGTGAGGAATCCGTCGAGAAGGGAGTCGCGCCAAAAGGCTTGAGGTCTCCTGAGTGCACAGGTGCTGGGTTGTCACGGAGTCTCGGAGCGGTGCGTTGCAGGGAGGGCAAGCCGGGCGGCTCGATGACTCAGTGGGATCTACCATTACGTGTTTGTTTTTCTTCTTGTGCTATATTCTGGCATCTATCTCCGTTTGGCAACACTGTACTTTAGATACGCATTTAATATTCTTAAGCATTACATATCACTGTATAACATTGAATACATGTTTAAACACATTATAATGTTTCTGTACTACCAAAAAAAAGGATGCTCAATTTGCATTTATGTTTTACGCCGTGTTTTGATTTCAATAATGGATCACTTAAAAAACATTTTGAAATTAAATTGTCTATTCAAGCATTTATAAAAAAATATTCTATGGTATTTTCCTACATCCTCGGTGCTGTGTGAACCCTAAAAAGCTAAATTAAAGGAGTTTTGGTCATTGCCAAAACTCTAAAAGGGATGAAGCGCACACGAGTGGCAACGCGTCACCCATTGGTTCTTGAACTGCGTTATGAAGCAATTTGACCGGCGCCATTTTGGCTCTTCTTGCAACCAGACTTAGAATTGGGGGGTGGGTCTGACTGAGAGCTCGTTCACCGCGCGACCACCGACCCCTGCGACCATGCCCCGATTGGACGGACCAGCTGTCAATCAGGCTGCATGCATGCTACATTGCTTTATATTTGACTCCAAATGAGATCACGATTTACAAAATGAACATCATGCTGTCGTTGAATAAGACTTGAAACTAGCGATTGAGACCATGAACTCGTCAGGAAAATGTTTTCTGACGTTATAGATCAAGTGAGAAGTAGACGGATTTTCTCATGGACTTCTATAGACACGGACTTCTTCTTGCGAACCAGGCAGTCGCCCTCTGCTGGTCACTCCAGAGAACACAGGCTTCAGGCACTTCCGCTTTGGCTTCATTTTCTGGACGCGGTGACGATGTCCGTTTGTTTAAATACAGTCGGGAGGTGAGAGTGTTCCTCCACACGCTCAGAAAGAGGCACAGGCCAGGGTGAGGAATGTAGTAATCCACCGTAATGTTTGTGCTACGGCGGCGGCCGGAGCATCGTATGAGGCTGAAGGTTTGAAGGAGACACAGATGCTCCGGGTTGAGATACAGTTCCACTGCAACAGCAGAGATCTGAAAAGAGATGTGAGGGTGATCATTGATGACTCAGGTACTGTACACACAGTTTCCACAACCAGTGGACGGTCTAGACATTCATCTCTCCCTTTAAAATGATTTTTAATAAAATCGGTGAGCACCTGACCTTTACTCTGATGCCACCACCAGGACAAAATGTCAGTACTTGAACTTACACGTACTTCATGGTTCGGTTTGAGACCAAAATATTTGCGCACGTAACGACCTACCCATCGGCTTGGACTGTACTTTGGTACAGCTTTAGCGGGAAGATGAATAGTAAAAATAAACATCAATAGCGGAGAAAACTCAACCGGGATGGAAATTCAGAGAGATGAATCACTGCTCGTCGGTTCCTCCCCTGGGTGCACGCTGGCTTTTGCAGTCGGAAACGATTCAAACCATCAGAGTTTGTCACGAAAGCTCAGACTTTTTGAGGAGATTGTAGGTATTTCTTTTTTGAAATGTCGGCCCAATTTGCACAATCCGGTGACTTTTGTTTTCCTCTAATTCGTATTTACAGTTTGCTTGCCATGGCTTGGGTACCAGAGGATTTGAAGTACAGCTGCAAACATGAGCCAAAAGAATGTGGACGTTGTTTATTAGATGTATCTACAGGATACAGACAGACAAAAGTGTCCAATGAACAAGTATACCATGTCTTAAATGTATGGCATCATTTCCTCTCGTCAAATCAAGCAATGCATGTATACACCCACCCACCCACCCACACCCACACACACACACACACACACACACACACACACACACACACACACACACACACACACACACACACACACACACACACACACACAAAGTAAAATCACACCCCGAAAAATGAGGTGGTCCTAGAATTTACCACTCCACAGTTAAGAGTGAAGTCTATTTACAACGAATGCACAAATGCAAATGCTGTTACACTGTTTGTAGCACAATGTAGCAAAATTCTTCAAATTCTTCAAAAACATACGCGCGCGCACGCACTCACACAAAGGACAGGCCATATGAACCTTATAGTCACTATATGTCTCATCTCATCTCAGTTTCTTTCTCCCTAATTCAAAAACCCAGACAAACAAGTGACAAATAAATAAAACGTAGGATTAAAAAGTCAAAACACAGCGTTATGCTCTGTGTGCTCCTCAGTGCCGCCCTGGTACTGGAGAGCTTGCGCGCCTCTGCTGTGGGCCAACTGTCATCGAGGCAGGAAGCTTAAAGTGCAAGCAAGTGTGTTGCCTGGTTGGGAGGGGGTCCGGGGGTTCCCCAACCAGTTCATTGAGGGATAGCTGCAGAGTGTTGGCCCCTGCGTGCCAGGGGCCAGGGGCCCGGGCCTTTGGGGGTCAGCCTCAGTGTCCGAAGGTGTGGACGTCGTTGTGGAGACTGACTGAGGGGCCGGAGGGCCCGCCGCCCGCGCGGCAGCCCGCGCCGCAGCTGCAGCGCTGTATCCACATGACGTCTCTGTAGAAGCCCTCTCCGTCGGGGCAGCGGAAACGAAGGCGCACGGTGCGGGAGAGGGTGGGCGCGCAGCAGCGGCCATCGGCGCAAGAACCGCAGGTGCGAGGGCGGTACCGCTGTGCCGTCGAGCATCCGGCGAAGGTGATCACGACCGGCTCCGGGGGGCGGACGGTCCGCTGACACTTCTTCCCCTTCTGGATGACAGAAAACGGGATTTTCATCAGGACTGAAACTGACAAATGCACTCACCTCAAAGCCAGTTCACTCACCGTGTTGGACTTTTCAAAGAAACAGAGATCAGTTTGTAAAGTAATATCCCTTCGATGCTGTTAATACTCCGTATCTACAATATTCTCTGATTTCCCGGTGGGCATGTGTCTCGGCGTACCTTGTCGGCAACAGGAGGCTGCAGCTCACACCGTCGGACCTGACACAGTCTGGTTTCTCTGACCAGGCGACAGTCCGGGTTGTCGTTGGTCACCCGGCTTGAAACCCCCATCCCGCACGTGGTGGAACACTCAGTCCACACAGTGGTTTGTGGGAAACAGCCGGATCTGAGCAAAACCTCGGGCACAGGGAAGGACGCCGTCTCTGCGGGAGAGCCGGAGACGGATCAAAAGAGGAATCCAACATTCATGCGTTCCACTGTAATTGTGAAATAGAAAATTGTCATCCATCCATTCATAAGCTTTGGTGAAATTTTACTTGACGAGATTACCGTGATGCTACTTTCGCCCCTGTACTAGGAGAACCAAAGAACAGATAAATGTGAGTCAGTTGGTCGTGTTCGGACACATTGTCCTGCAATTAGCTCCGGACATTGATGGTCCCCACGGGTCGAATCATAAAGATTTGTTTGTGCGTGTTAATGCCAGATAAAAAAAATCGAACTCGTAGCAAAGAAATCTGATGTGAAGTTTGCAGTTAAATGCACTGAGCACATTCGTGCTCCCCTGAGGTTAAACCACTGCAATCAAAGCCAAGAAGAGTTGAATGGAAGGGCCGATGGACTTGACTGGAGCTGTTTCACCTCTCACTCATCCAAGAGGCTTGTCGTCAGAAGACAGATCCCTCCCTGAGACCAGTTTACCTCTGAGCGCGGCCCCTCCGCTGAGAGCCGGGCGCGGAGGCCGGGCCTGCAGCAGGGCACTGATGTGGTTGGGAGGGTGCCGGCCGTCTCGCCGGGGGGCCGGCGCGTCCGGCCCCTCGCCGATGTGGTTGTCGTCATCGCACACCCACTCCTCGCAGCAGCTGCCCTCGGGCCCGGCCAGCCGGGGCCTGGAGCAGCGGCGGGCGAGCAGGGGCACGTGCTGCGGGCAGAGGGGCATGCAGCCCACCACCCCGTCCATGCAGGTGCACTGGTGCCGGCAGTCGGGCCGAAAGTCCTCGCCGTGCTGGTACACCCGCCCGCTGAACTCGCAGGGCAAACCCTGGGCGTCAGCTGTCGACGTGCACACACAACAACAGGAAACAGTGCTGTGAAGGGAGACACTGTGCGTATACACACCAAACCGACTCACACATGCAAGCCTGCAGGATCAAACTGGGGAAAAGAAACATATTTCAAAGTGGTATGGCCCAGATTTTTTTCATTTCCATTCCATATTAGAAGAATAGTGCAAATTCCCAGATTGACAAACTTCACATAGCTCCTATTATTAGACCCTCTGTGCCTACATGTCCAAAAACTCCAGTCTCAGCGTTGACATCGTGTCTCCTTCAGAGCTTAAACGAGTGTCTACACAGGCCGAGTGGAAACTGATCATCATATGTAAAATCATGTGTTGTCCTCTAATATGTACATTCTTGTTTACACTGGTCATTTGCCTTGTGATTTATCTATAGATACATTGTTTTTTCCATTGACCATTTGACTTTTGTGTGATGAGCCATTAAACCAACGAATGATTTTCTTCTTGTACTTGACAGTGTCCCTATTATCTTTTGATGACTACTTAGATTAGACGGAGCCTCTTGTGTTGGGAGCTGTTAATCTAGTTCTCACCTGTGTTTCATATATTCACTTTTTTATTTTCTACTACATGCAGGATTGTTATGGAAGGGTATTAGGGCCAGGTGTAAACAAAGAAATGAGATATTTTGCATTTCAAAAATCATTTATTTATCCTCTTTGTTACTAAAAAACTATTCTGAAGGACAACGTCACCAATTCATCTACACAGGGCATTTTGTGGAGGCAGTCATACTGTACATGCTACCATCAGTAGGTTGATGTGTCCAACTTTAATCTTGAAATTTCAAGTTTATTCTCGACAAATCAACTTTACACTTGATATGCAAAAGCAAAAATACATTTCTCTTCGTATTTAATTTGACTTTATTGTCTACTTTTCACCTCTTTTCCACGACTTTTCAACTTTAAATAACTATTCCACTTCACTGCTTTTCTTACTCTATTGTAGGATTTACTCAAGGTGCACAACATTCTAACTTATAATACTTACTAATCGAATGCAATTTTGTCATATTAATGAACTCGGTAATTTAGGTTTGGTTAGTTAAGTTTATGTGCTCTTGCTCAGCCTGGTTGTCAAGCTCACCTCGACACAGTCCTCTCTCGGGGTCTCCTCCCGCCCCGAGGTGGCAGCGTAGCCCCTTGATGTGATCGCAGGGTTCGGCGGAGCCACAGTCCTCGTTGAACTGCCGAGCGCAAACTTTGCAGCAGCCGCAGCGGTCCAGCGCCCAGCTGACGCCCAGCGGGCAGAGTGGAGGCCACGGGGCACAGGAGCATTCGGCCGGACACTCGCCCTCTGCGGCCTGGGTCGAGGTCAGAGGTCGGGTCGGGGGGGTGAGATTTGAGAAGAGTAAACATCACGAGACAAGAGAGGACGGCTCATCCAACGATAGACACAATGACAGAACAATGCCCCAACTTCACAAAACAGACATGAACACTTTAAGAGCAAGTCGGCCACAGGTCAAAGGTCACAGTGACTCACCGTGACTGCAGCACCGCCAAGCACAAACAGGGTGGAGAGGATCCGTCGCAAAGTGACGGCGGCAGGCATCCTGATCACGGCAGACGACACAAAAAGAGGAACAGGATGAAATCTTCAAAAGGAACAAAGAGGCGCAGAGGGGAGACGCAGCTCAGGTCGACCGTCCGGCCTCCGTGAGAGGAAAGACGCCGCTCGTCTGCTCCAGGGTGGATATGTATCCGCAGGGGTCCATGCGCCGAGAGGTGAAGCAGGCTGCTCGTGTTTGCTCATCTGCAGTATTTGTCTGGTGTCAGCACCGCTCGGCTCTGCCTCACAGAGAGGTCTGCCAGTGCGGGGGCCTGTACTTATAGACACACATGCCTCCGCCCCCCACCCCCACCCCCACCCCACCCCACCTCGGTGACGTCAGCGACTCTCCGCTCGGGGCGGCTGGGGAGAAAGGAGGAGGAGGAGGAGGCGGCAGGTAAACTGGAGTCAAACATCGACAGACAAACACTGGCAGATCGCCGTGCGGCCGTGGACTTGTGATTCCAAGGAGGAATGTCAGGGTGTCGAAATATTTGCAAGAGTATGTGCACAGTATATTCAGGGAACCCAACAGTGATTCAAATAATATCTTGGGGCTAACCTTGCTGCACATACCCAGGGGTTTTACAAAGGCCTGGCCGTGAAGTAAAAAGAAAAGCAACGGACAGGTGGAATGGAAAACCTGAGCGGGGAATCCCACTCCACATTGGCAGAATCTTTTAACAGGGGAAGTGGTGATGTGGAGAAAATCCCTGTAAACAGCTCCTCCACCAGCTGGGCCCTGTGCTCAGGACATCCTGTGTTCCCTCCATCTCTGTCCCAACGGGCCGCATTCCAGGAAACACTGGCCGATCCTCAGGTTCCCAGGGCCGGTAGGAAAAACCGCTGCATTCCCATTGTCATCCCAGGGTCGCGTGAAAAAAGTTTTGTTTTTGCCGGAGAGCAGGAAAGTCCTCACATTAAGCGTCGGCCCGCGCCATCACCAAACATGGGAAATGTACTTTGTCGCATTTGACACGGCTGCTGAACGTCTCTCTCTCTCTCTCTCTCTCTCTCTCTCCTCGGTCTCCATGAAAACACAAGGCGCACACATTCTGAGAGAAAATGACAATGTGTGTGTGTAGAAACCTGTCCATGGTGTAAGGATGAATGGTATGGATAATAAATGGATGGATGGATGAAACCAAGATTCATTAGACCAGGGAATCTGAGTGTCCTTTCATGTGTCTGTCACATGGCCCATCCTGCCACAAAGGGTGGACTGGGATCGTCCTTCCTATCTACTATTCCTTGACCTCAGCGGAGTTCGCCATCTCGTTTTTTTTCTTTCTTTTGAAAGCAGAAGTAACCATATTTGGAGGAGGAGGTGGAGCTGAGGAGGAGCTGGGTGTGGGCCTGACTGAGAGCTCAAGCTACTGCACCTGTGACCTGCACCCATTGGGCAGTACCGGACCCGTCATGCACAAATTAGTTTGTCCTCTTCTTTAGGCATGAAAAGAAGGTTCCGCATGTCCACTCGGATGGACAGCATGCACTTGAGTCTTCAACTGAAGAAAAATTAATTTAACAAATCAATGCATAACATATTTTTGTATGCAGTAAGTATATTTTTTTTAAGGTTGTTGAGCTAATGTATTTGAACGTTTTAACAAATTCCATGCTCCTGTCTCTTTTCTCCCCCATGCATCTCCTTCGCCTTGACTCCTCAGCCCCTCCTCACCTACCCTGTTGAACTCAATATATATATATATATATATATATATATATATATATATATATAGCCTATTATAGGAGAATTGGCAAGATTTCCCCCGAGCTGCTCTGCATTTCTGATCATCCGTCGGCCATCTTGGTTTTGACGAATTTGTGTTGCACTTATAGTGTAGGTGGTGACGCACTGTCCAACGAGTCCACTGTGGTGACTCGTGCAATTTTACCATCAACACCCATGCATATACAAGAAAATTTGCTCTTTTTTTTGTAGTGAGCACTATGAGTGAAAGGGTTAGCTGTCAATCACATGGTAGCCACGCCCCCCAGTGCATACTGTGATTTATCATCTATCTACTGTTAATGGGACCATAATTTACTAAATGAACATCATGGTGTAATGAAGAAGACTTGAAACAAGAGATTGAGACCATGAACTCTTTAGGAATGTTGACTGACGTTATAAATCAAGTGAGAAGTTCGATACTTCTCTCATGGACAGAAACTGAATTATTTTTTTGCAACCAGTGGAGTCGCCCTCTGCTGGTCATTCGAGTGAACGCAGGTTGAGATGTCACTGGAGCACCTTGTCGGGCAGCAGAGGGAGAAGGAGGGCAGGAGTCTGGAATTCTTAGCATTCCTGGCCCACAAAGGCAGGATGTGTGTACTGGCCACGCTGCGTCGGACACTGATGGAGGAGGAGTGGCAGGCGCAGGGATTTTGGGGGTGGGGGGTTGGTGTTGTTTTGTTTTTTTTGCCAGGTTTCGCAGCCTCCTGCCCTGGGCCACGTGCCAACCATTGTTTGCCAAGCCGGCCAAACATTTCCAAATGCGTGGAGGTCAAAGGTCGTCGGTGATTCATCGCGCCGTGGCCCGTGTTTGTTTTCTCATCTGGATTTCTGACACCGACCACCAGCCTGACGAGTCCTTTCTGACAAACATGAGCAGTTTTCTAGAAGAAACACTTCACAAAAAAACATTTTCAAAATGTCGTGGTACCATAGAGGCTTCATTCAAAATAAAGGACAAATTCTTCTGCACAGCGAGGGAATCC
The DNA here is from genome assembly GCF_022379125.1 of Scophthalmus maximus. Lineage (NCBI taxonomy): Eukaryota > Metazoa > Chordata > Actinopteri > Pleuronectiformes > Scophthalmidae > Scophthalmus > Scophthalmus maximus. The sequence continues at coordinate 25,169,885 of NC_061517.1, forward strand.
CACTTACCGCAGCGATCCAGAGGACAAACAGGAAGTGAGTGCTGCGCGTGCCGGAAGAGGTCGAGTAACGCCTGAGTCGACCAACAGAGAACTGAGGAGACACAACAGGAACAAAAAAAACAGAAACACAGGAGCTTTGGGCGGACTGCGCCTGTGTCCGCACACATTCGGCCACCTTCGGTGCAACTCAAAAATGTTGGCCGGGAATCAACCACTTCACTGACGACGTGCACAGGACGCGAACAACCTGGGGACTTCCCGACGCAACTCGCGATTCATGAGGTCTAATTCTTTTGGAGATGCTCCTTTCCAAATTGTCCCCCTTGACCAACACATCATTCCTTACTAACAACTACTGCAACTCTTGATGTTCGTCAAAGGTCCCTGAAGAGCGGCGATATGGAACAATCGGCGATATCAGATCATCTATGTAACCTCGACCTATGTGGTGAGCTACACGACATGCTGTTCCAGGGTTGACTTCATGACTGATTCCGCCTTTTTTGAATCACGCCACTGATCCTTTTCTTGACCCAACAGCTATTTCTTCAAGTGTAAATGTGACGGCCGTTTCGAGATCTTATCCCGTCTCCATCCGACGCTCCAAGTTCAGTAGCAGAGGTGCGTGTGTGTGTGTGTGTGTGTGTGTGTGCGTGTGTGTGTGTGTGTGTGTGTGTGCGTGTGTGTGTGTGCGTACGCGCGCATTCTTCATACTAGTGTCCATAAAAGGTCCCGGTGCGCTGCAGTCATCCCTCCTCCCATTGTTACCCTGAAGGGCTTCCATCTTTCACATGGTGCACAGCTGAGTGTTACATTTTCACAGATGAGCGTGAGCAGATTATGTCATGAGCTCCGGTGCATTTTGGACGCACGTGGCCGGCGGCAGGCCTCTGCACAACCGGCCCTCTGATGCGCGCAGATGTTTTAGGAAAAAGCTCACGTGGGAAATGATGGAGTGAATCACTGGGACTCTTGAATAGAAGAACAGAGGCATCGTATCAGAAAACACCTGGTCTGACTGCGGACACGTCGAGTGTTGGCAGACTGGCTGCGAATCTGGCAGTTACATCCAAACAAAGTCCAATACTAACGGTGATACAATCGCATCCAGTTCTGCACGGTTTGTGTCTGTTGTCACTTGTCAATGAACCGCCCCAAAATACATCGCACAACAACAGAGGCTTGTTGGCTGTATATTTGTTAGAATTGTTACACATGACAGTATTTTCCTTGATGTTTTGACATGATGACTCTTCTTAAGCACTTCTAAACTTTCATCGGTTGTTTCCATTAGGACCGTACTACGACGACACATTGAGGGGAAAAAAAATTAAAGTGGGACTTAATTTTACGAGAATAGAGTCGTAATATTATGAAGATAAAGTCGTGATTTTACTAGAAAAAAATGTCATTTTATTCAATATTATTTTACTGAAATACACAGCAACCCAGGAAACGTGAGAGCCCTGACAGCAGCTTCCTCTGCTGTCGTGTCACGCTGACAACAGGAAGAATACAATGTCAAGTTATCACTGTTATTAAACGCTTTTTCTCGTTGACCTATACGGAAGATTTCTCCTCATTTCAACGCACGGCACTGCTCTTCTGACACTTCTCCACTGAAACAACACGGATGCCAAATTGACGACGTTAATCTCATCATATCACGGCTTTATTCTTGCAAAATTACTACTTTAAGTCTCAAAATATTTCAACTTTCTTCTCATAATAGTGAGACTGTCTTCTGGAAGTCTTTCCCCCCTCTCAGCGTGGCTCCTCGTACTATACGGGTCAAGTGAATTCTAATCACGAATAAGCAACAGCGAGCTATTGATTTTTATCATAGTGGTCAACTCAGTTTTTTTTATGCAGCACAATATCACAGTACACATCAGGAGACCCTCCATCTTTACACCCCCGAGTTCAGATAAGGAAAAAATGTTCCCAAAACGGACACATGGACGTGACTTTAGAAAAGCAATATTCTAATATAGTTCATAGCAAAAAAATATGTGACTTTTATCTGGGACAGACGTTGGCCATTTGTAGTTTAGACCATAATGCTACTGGGAATGTGACAGATACGATATGAGGGGAAAGTTCACTGTGGTCGATCCCTCACAAGAGATCTCCAAAGCACGAGCTCTCACTTCCTTAAGCAGGGGACCTGGTCGGACAGGTTTTCATTAGCGGGGATGGACGAGGCAGATCCGCAGTCTCTTTCAAGGGAAAGTTAATGAAAACACGGGCCGGTGCCTGCACGCGGTGGCCGCAGGTGTGGCACCGTCCTGCAGCCGCAGACAAAAGGCCGTCAGGACCGGCGCTGGCAGCCGACCAGGCGGCGGGGGGCAGAGGGAAGCTGCGGCCCGCACATTCCTCCTCAGCATCTAATAGGAGTGATGACAGCGGGGCAACGCGCGGAGGCGGCCCACCAATAACGCCAATAACTCGGGCCATTGTGCGTCTGGCGTGAGGAGCAGGTGTGCGGCAGGTGCTGACGGGCAGGCCGAGGTATGTGACAAGTGGACTGAACTCATAACTTTTACTGCGGCTCTGGCTGAGCAGCCTCAGCTCGCGATTCCGTTGGAGCGCTTTTTAGATCACCGCCTTCGCCCTTATTCCGAGGTACATTGCGCGAGCGAGAGGCGATGTTTTGTGTATTAAATATGGATCAAATGGCGTGAAAGTTCGACCCTGATAACGACAATCCCCCTGGAAATGATGAGCCGCTCCCAGCTCAGTCTTTTAGTCGTCTTTGCAGAGCTGTAGCAGCTGTAGGTGCACCGAATTATTGTATTCCATATATAAAAGAGCCGAAGAACTATTAAAGCAAGCAGATGGAAGCTATTCGGCTTTTATCTGACATTTTACATTAGGTAAAATATATTTTACATTACATGCAGGGGTTTGAAGGAGCAGGACCCAAATTCAGGTAAGGGGAAAAAGGAGCATTTAATAACTAACGTAACAAAACACAGAAAAATGAAGAAAATCCAAAACTCCAAAATCAGCGTTCACCTGTGAAAAATTTCTGGGGGCGCCACTGCTGATATCAGGGCAGAAATCGTAATCGTGTGAAATTCTGTAGGTGGATTTCACTATTTGAACCTTTGGCATTAAGAAAACAATGTATAGAGTCTGTTTTTGTTTTTTTAAACGGTGCCTAAAGGCTTTAAAAGGAGGCGAACTAAGTACAGCACTGCAGATGAAACGGTGGAAAACAGCTGGAGTCAGCCTGCATAACACACCCAGACTTAAAATACAGACACAATAAGGACAAAGCAGAGAAAGTAGAACACAAGACTAGGAGATACGGTGCCATCATCACTGTGCACCGAGTACAATTGAAGAAAACAGCAGGATTTAGCTGAAAGTGACAAGAGGCCGGAGATGCTGCCTGGGTCCCACCGGTGCGCCGGCGGTGTCTCACGCCGCACGCCGCACATTTTCGCACACTAGAATAAACAAACTGGCATTTCAAAGGGCCTTTAGTGTGGGAGCTGGCGGCGCGGGCCGACTGACAGAGAGCGTCCTGTTAGTGGGCAGGGGCAAGGTGGCACCGCCACACAGAGCCGCCTGTGACTCAGAGGGGAAAATGTTATCACGGCCGAACCGTAAACAGAAAAAAGGTTCCAGGGCTGCCCCGGAGGGAACCGGGACACAAACACATAAAGCTCAGTGTGTCTGAGGGGCCGTTTTGGAAAAAACTAATATACAGTAAATGGAAATTAAGTCACTTTTGATCAAGTAACGACGGCACAGAGGGTATTGTACCTGCGAGGGGGGAGCAGGCCTGGCGACGCTCGACCTTTTCCCTTCGTCCAACCGGGGGAAGCGCCGTTTGTTTGCTCAGCAGCCGATACCCTTTGACAAACATTCAGTGTTGTTGGCGTCTAAAATTAGGCGGCAGTGTTTGTGCCGATATGCAGTTGGATTGAGGTCATTTATTCAAAGGGCCCCTTTGAAAAAACCTCTTCAAGGTTTTGGGGTGTGAACATTCTTGCTGCTGTAGCTGAGGCGGTCCTGGCAAGAAGGAAGACCCAGAGTGACGGGACGTCCCGGCTGGCAGGGCCAGGGCCACTGGGCCACTGGGCCAGGTTTTGGATTGGATTCGGCCTGGGTTTCACGTAACAACGTTAACAACATCACAAAGTGAATTGAAACAAGCTTAAGACTAGTTTAACGTTGGGTGATGGACCACACGCAGTCTGGGCAGAGCTGGTGAAAGACTGTGACTCGACTGAGACGTCATGCCGCCGGCCCCAGCAACAGACACATCATCAACAACAACAACAACAACAACAACCACGGCAACACAGACTCGTTCATGGAGCTGCCAGGCAGGGCCGGACACAGGCCGCCGCCTAGGGCGCAGAATGTCAGGGGGCATCGCAAGGATGACTACATTTTTTTCCAGAAGTGCGCAGCAGCGAGCGAGAGAGAGCGAGACCAGTGTGCGTCCATGCCACGGGTAGAAGACCATCCACAAATCGCCGCGGGGCTGCACCAGACGAACCGGGGGGTGAGAGAGGAGGCGTTGCGGGATCCGCGGGGGGTGAAGCGCGCCCATAGTCCACCACCATAGTCTCACGAAAAGTGATGGGAAACACTGAACCATACAGAGGAGTGTACAGAAGGTGACGTAGTGCAAGTTACATGTGGCTCTTTCCGATGGTGTGGGTTTTCAACGTGTGCAGAAACGTCTTCACCAAGTCGTTCAGTCTCCTCCTCTTTGTTTAGTTCATCTTTATTTTAAGTAAGAAAGTTGATTTTTACTTTTACTCTTCTACTTCCTGAGAAACCAGTGGTTGAATCTCAATTTATTTTTTTACCCGATCAGATCTCAGACACTTTGTCTTACTACCGTAACCTCTCCTACGTTATCCAGAGTCTGTACATACAGTCGCCGGTGTGTTGTTCCTCAAGTGGTGTAAAGTGAAAACGATCTTTTTCAGGAGGTTGGGCCCGAAGTTGATTCTTTAACAAATTCATGGAAGCGTGGTCAGAAGAACACTGACTGTAGATGAGCCGGGCTATCAAAAATGTCCTACTCGGCTCTAACACAAGTTCCACGGACACATATGCTCTGCAGGAAAGGTTAAAGGTCAAAGTGCAGTTTGGCCTTTCTGTATTTTAACTCGATAGTTTGAACGCATCTTCGTGCAAAGTGCACAGACTACGACCAACGCTCAGCGTCGTCCTGACTGGAATCAAACGCTTCCCTCCAGGCTGTCGGCTCTGTGCAGTCTGCTGCGGCTTGTGCTTGGCGCTATTGTTGCCTAGCAACAGTGTAACTTTTCCTTGGGCCAAGAGCACCACCTGCTGGTCTCGACAAAGAAATGCACCGTGTTTGATGAACCATTGAATTGATAACGGTTGGCCGGTACAGTGAAAACACTAACATCGTGCTCCATGTACAGTTTTCAAGCACAAATACAAAGATTTGTATTTGTTTTTAAATATCCTGAAATCTGGGACTAGGCGCAGACCTTTAAAAACTACATCAGAAACGTATTGGTGACGCACAAAAAAAACTGAGGGAGAAAAGTTAAACACCATTTATTTCATGGAATTAATTTCAGGTTAGCGACAACGTGTAAAAGTTCTACTCTTAAAGCAGCAAGCTGATGATTAAAAAGTCTGAAACCACTGACGACAGGATTACTGCTGATTCAACAAACTGATCTGCTACAGTGCCACGTAAAAAAAATTGCTTTTTAAATTTGCAATCGCCGACGGACATCACATGATTAATGTTAATTTGTTCTGTTTGAACTCCTTTGTGGATTTACAGTGTTCTGGTTCCAACACAAACCAGAGTCGGGCTGCAGCTGAGACGGGGGGAGCTCCGTCCGTCCGTCCGTCCGTCCGTCCGGCCGTCGTCCTCACTGCTCAACCGGGCGGGAAGAGCAGGTCAACCACCCGGCGGCGGGTTTCGTGGAGTCAAAATATTAAGACGCAGAATTACATCATTCTGGTTCAATATCAGTTCAGCCAGTCCAGATCGTCGTCGTCGTCCTCGTCCTCTCCGAACAGAGGGGCGGGCGGTGGACAGCCCTTCAAGCCCTGGACAGAAAGTGAGACGGATGAAAACATGGCGTCCAACAATGTCGCTGATAAGATTTTTATCTTTATCTATTCACTGTCTGAGTTAACGTCGGGACAAACGACCAGAGGAGATCTGAGGAGGGGGGGTGGGGGGTGAGGCAGCTGCTGAATCTAATCTGAGAGCTTTGCTTGAACTCTACAGATCCTCCCTTACCATGTCGTCCTCCTCTTCCTCCTCGCTGGGCGCTGTGGGGGGTTTGGCAGGAGAAGGGGTCTGGAAAAATGGCTCTGTTCCATTTTCCTCACTAGTTCCCTCAGTCAGGCTGAGAGAATAGCAGAGACAGAGTGGTGGTGTGTGTGTGTGGGGGGTGTGTGGGGGGGTGGGGAGTAGACAAACCGTGGAGGAAGATGAGGGCGGAGCAAGAGACCAGAGAGTAGAGAGACAAACTGTTAGTTTACAGGAATTCACGTTTACATCAGTAGAGAAGGGGGAGGGGGGGTTACAACTGTAACATAGTTAATAACAGTGAGGTTATTGGACTCAGAGACTTCATCCATCAATGAACTTTGGGCCGCAATTCAAGGACTCACGAGTTGAACATACTGTATACGAGCTCTGCTGGTGGAGAAGAGGATTTGTCCGTCTCCTGCAGAGTGTTCTGAAGCGCAGCACAGCAACGCAACTTTGTAAATAAATCATAATCATAAACGATGACTGGAGACGTGTCGTACTGTGCACGTGTTCCATCTTCTGGTAAATCAGTTGAGAAACTGTGGACTAAACAAATGCGTTTACAAGTAAAACAAAAGAAAGAAATGATTTCCTCATGCAAATTAGCTGGGGATTATAATGATGATGCAACTGGAAGAACATAACATGTTCAAAAGTCCTGTGAGTTCCTATGGAAACTTTAAAAATTCTTTTTATGGCCGAGGTCCGTTTTATGGTCTTGTATGTTGGGGAGACAATATTAGAACCGATGAGACTGAACACGAAAGATTGTATCCAAAAGTCTGGTTCTTGGAAAAGATTTTGAAGGAGGAGTTCAGTCTTTAGGCTGCTGTTGTTATTGTACTCTGACACCATCTGTAAGGACTTGTTTCATTTGTAGTTTTTTAATTTTTTACATTTTAAAGCCCCAGTGTGTAATTTAGAAAAAAAAAATTGCCGCCATCTGCTAGTAGAGTTGCAAACCGCAACCAACTGAGCGACCGACAGGGGACACTTTATGGTGGCGAACCGCTGATTCCATTCCCGGCAGCGCTGGAATTTCAACGTGCAGCAACGTATTCTGGTCCGTTTTGTGCAACATCCGTGTTCAACACGACGATGCAAACATGGAGACTCACATGGAGGTCGGGTCCACCTCATGGAACTATATTTAACTCAACTAACTCAAAGTTGATTATACATATATGAACACACAGTTGTGGACAATATATTCAATTTCTGTGAGTAAGTTCTTCTAAATATTACACACTGTAGCTTTAAGGTTTTGTTTTATATTTGTTGCCTGTCTATCAGGCCAGACTTTGTTCAGACTCAATATTCACCACATTCTCCCGCTGACCGCTCGTGACACGACTCACCGTGCGCCGCTCTGAAGTGCGTCTGGTGGTGGAGGCGGGTTGGCCGGCGGTCCGAAAGCTTCCTGAGGAGCAGCGGCCACCTCCCCTCCGTGCTCCCCGTTGACCGTGTTCTCCTCGTCCACCTCCCTGCTCACCGCGGCACTTTCCTGTCCATCCACGGGAGCCGAGCTCCGATCATGTCTGTCCTCTGGACCTGCAGTCGCGTCAGCGTCTCTCGGCTCTGTTGGACTCTCTGGAACACTGTGTTCCACCTGCGCGCGCTGTCCTTCACACTCAGCTGCTGCTGTCTCATGTGGCGTCACTTCACTTAAGGACACTGGATGGAGATCGGCGGCCTGTGATACCTCCGTCTGGCTTTGTGTCTTTGACTCCGTCTCTGTCTTGTCCTGCGCTGACACTTCCTGATCCCTCTGGTTCTCACTGACTCGGGGAGAATCCAACTCAGCCCCCTCTTGTTCCTCTTCCTCCTCCTCCTCCTGTTCTTCCTCTCCGACTTGTCCTTCTCCATTCACGTGTACATTCTGATGAGGTTTCTCCTCCATATGTTTCACATCATCACTTTCTTCTTCTTCCTCCTCTGCCTCTTCCTCCTTCTCCTCCTTCTCTTCCTCCTCCTCCTCCTCATGAGGGAGGGAGGATTCGTGCGTGCCGCTGAGCAGCTGCAGAGTTACATTCTGGGGGAAAAAAGGCAAAAGTGTTACTATGGCTACTAAATGAATCACCAACATATTGACAATCGATTTAAGTGTTTATAAAAAAAAAAGGTCAAAATTCTATGATTTCAGCCTCTTAAGTGGATATTTAATTGAATGTTTTCTGGTTTCTTTGCACCTCTATGACAGTAAACTAAATATATTTGGTGTGAGGACAAAAACAAAACATCATCTCAGGTTTTGGAAATCACAATCGACATTTTATGGACCAATCAACTAATCGATTAATCGAGAAAATAATCGGGAGATTAATCGGTAATGAAACTAAGCGTTAGTTGCTGTCCTACTTATTTCGATCCATAGATGTCCATTGCTTCGTGTCATTACTCAGATGTATTCTCTTTGCCTACCTTGCAGACTGCCAGAGAGAGGCTGATTAGGTGTTTGTGTTCACGAAGGAAGTAACCTACCTTAATGGTCGTGACAACCACCGCCAGCACGGCCTGGCCCGAGTACGATTCGCCGAGGTCAAACTCCCCGCGCAGAGAATGAAACACTCCGTTCATCACGCGCTTCACCTGCGGGGACACACGGACGGCCTCAGTTTACGCTGCTCAGAAATGTCACATTCATGAATTTGACCTTGAAACTTTTACCAACAGAACAAACATCTAACATAAAGCAGGGACTCAAATTCCAGGACAGGTTGCAACTCTGCTCTGAGGTGACCAGGCAGCATTCGTCATGTAATAACATGAATAATCGGAGCTCATGAGTCTTTCCTCTGGCGCACAGTGCTGAACACAGTGGCACACGTCGTGAGGTCATTTCCTGTGCACCCCATCGCGTGCAGACTCTCAGACAGGCGGAGTCCAGCAGAATCCAGTGGTGCTGTATTGATTAGTGTAGCTTTGATTCATAAAATTCTAGTCACTTAAGTTGGTGACATCATACACATAACGTACAAACCTAATCTAAGATCACACAACCCCCTGTATTTATGTTTTGCTCGTCCTTCCACCTATTTTGTTTTCGTCATTTTTTCCACTTCTGTTTTTCAACCGACTGCACGACATGTGAAGACGAAGGTTGTGATGTGATTCAGGCATTAATGCCACACACACAGAACACCGTACTAACAGAGTGCAGCAGCAGCAGAGTTGGTTACATTTTCATAACATTATTTCCAAAAACAAAAGGCTGTAATTATTATTTTGGATTATGTTTACGTCGCAATCTTTACCAAACTGTCAGTGATCGTTTGTCCAGGTCAAACAGGCAAATAAAGGCTGAATTAAACATTTAATTTCAGCTATTAAATAAATATAACATAAAAAAGTGATATGACATGTTTTAGTCTGATTCTGGGGATCATTGCATCATCCCTGACCATCTGCGCTATTATACATGGAAAAAAAAGAGGATCGTTAAATCACTAACATGTCCAAAGAGAATTCAACTTCCTGGAGTCATCGTCTGCTTCTGGAAGCAAACAAAGGATTTAGAAGGTCTCAGACATAAACTGTGAAAGATGATGGAGTCCTGGTGTGTAGGGTTCAGGATCTCACAGCAGAAACAGAATATTCATAATGACGCAACGTTTGAAAAGTGAATGATGGTATGTCACTAGTGGTTCAGCGGCTGTTTTATACGATGTAATGTTTGATCACATTCTACTAATGCTAAGCGTCGGGGGGGGGGGGGGGGCGCGATGCATACCCAGTGTGCACATTGTATATAGGTTATTATATACACGACATAAAGTGTCTCTGACTGTTGATTTTCATTTTCTATTTTGGATAACAAAAAATAGAATCACTCAAAAACAGAAACAGAAACGGAAAACGAGCTAGGACGCTGAATGTGACCAGGTCCGGATAGACTGACCTTGTTGTCACAGATGAACAAGAACAGCTCGTTTTTTTCGAAAATCGGATGACCAAAACATACACTGACCTCCGTGCTATGGTGACAGGTTCCAGACAAAAAGGGGACGAGGTGACTGGAGGGTGTAATGGTTCTAAACCTCATTTCATAGTTTCATTTGTGTGTGTGTGTGTGTGTGTGTGTGTGTGTGTGTGTGTGTGTGTGTGTGTGTGTGTGTGTGTGTGACCTCACCTCTGCTGCAGTGTCTCCTGAATTCTCCTGCTCTGCCAGTTTCTTCTCCAGTTCGGCCACTTTTCTTTCAAGCTTCTCCCGTACAGCTGCTTCCTGCCGCTCCAAGGCCGTGTGCTTAAACAATATGAACATGCAGTGAATGCGTGTGACAGAGCTTTTTGTTTTATGTGAGTGTGTACGGAGGGATGTTCTCCTACGTGTATGTAAACTCAATGTCGTGCTAAATTCCTGTCAAGCGACATCCCTGACATCATTCCCCAGCAATGATGATCATTTAATCTATTTAGGGGGAGATCAGCTGACTGACGACTCGTCATCCATCTTACTTTTTCCTGAAGGGCCTGCAGCTCTTCCGTCTGCCCGCGGTACTGGAGCGAAATCTGCTCTTCAGAATCCCTCGACTGCTTCAGAAGTGTGAACTGTTGAGAGCGACAGAAGCCGGGATAAGGCAATCGAATATCATATGTTCACAATTCTCACACTACATGGTCGACTTTGACCGAATGAAAACAAAAACGTGACAAGACACAAAAAGCTGCCAAATATTGTATATTTCTTAGCAAACATTGATCATTAAAAGTCTGCATTACAGAAAAATGTTGTAAAAACCCAAAAAATATGTAAGTCTGTACAGTAGCTACAACAAATTAGATAATTAACTAGCTGATTTATGTTTTTCAAGTTAACTATCTAGCCCACAAAAAATATGGCAAAGTATTTTGTATATAATAATACATCACTTGACAATTTCCTCCTCTTCAAGTCTACAACCAATGAGACAAACCTTTACATGAAATGACATGAACTTGCGTGTGAGTGTGTGTTTTATCATGTACCTTTTCCCGTAGCTGGGCGAGCGAGTCCTGCAGAGCGTCCCTCTGCTCTGTTAGTTCCGCCACGTCTCTCCTGTGCTGCTCTTTAGCAGACGTCAACATCTGCTCACACTTCCCCCTCCAGTCCTGCTCAAGCTCTGCCTGCAGCTGAGACAACTGCAACACACACAGGGGACGTGCCATTAGTGGACCAATGTCATGCAGTGAATCACATGATCATTCACGTTCCTGCAGTATCCTTCAGTCAAATGTAACCTGTTCAGATGCGGCGTTGTCAGTGCTGGTCCTGGCCTTACGCAGCTGGGCTCGGACGTTGTCCAGCTCCTGCTGGCTGCTCTTGCGCAGCTCCTCCACCTCCTCGTCCCGTTGCTGCCGCTCCGCCTGCCACTTCTTTTTCCTCTCCACAAGTGTCTTAAAGGGACAGAAATCAGCTGTCAGAATTTACAGGACAAATATTCCATACGCTTTTAGATATTTCATTTGCAGATGTAAGTAAAAAGCTAAATCTGTAATACAAAAGTATTCAGAGACATAATTCAGCACTTTGTCAGCAGTTACACCTTCCAGTCTGGAGTTGTAGTCTATCCCATTCTTCCTGGCAGATCCTCACAAGAGGGTTTGGAGTTCTTAGAGAGTTCCATTGTTGCCTCATCAGACCAGATAATCTTTTCCCTCACACTCTCGGAGTCACTGGGCCCAGTTCACTGACAAGTTGCCACAGTCCTCCACAGCTCTTGGGGAAACTCAAAGCTTTAAAACGGTTTCATACACTCTACAGGGAGCTCTCCGTGGACTCAGTGGTTATTGTCCTGACATACAGTGTCTTTCTAATCCAATCATTTCAGTTTGCCACACGAGGACTCAAGTTAAGTCCTCGACACAGCTCAGGATCAGGATGCAGACGACCACAGTTTGGAGCAACACAGCAAAAGGTCTGAACACTTTTTGTCAGAAGACATCTCGATGGTTGCGTGTTGATTGATGGACACAGGTGTCGATGTATGAATTCACGATTAAATCTACAACAATAAAGTGTGCAATACATTGACGGGTGTGAATAATCTAAAGTACACTATTATCCTTGTTTCCACGGTGACCTCTGTGAGGACCGATACTAAGTTCAGACCCTCAGTAGAGAACCAAGGTCCAGCCTGATTTCCACGACAGAGGGACAAAAAACAAGAAAGTGTACTTACTCGTTCCAGACCTTCTTTATCAGCCCTAAGGTCCTGCAGTTCCTCCTCCATGTTGACAACCCTCAGCTCCGTCTCTTTGCGCTTTTGCCTCTCTGAGCGGTACTGGGCCTGCGTCCTCTCTGCGGTCTCCTTCAGCTCTGAAAACACAGAAACACAGCTTTGTTAGACCGCCGTTTCTTCGATGTCAACCTGAGTCCGTTGGCATGTATGATATATGATGCACGATGTGCCTCGATTCGATTGTTTTTTGTCATTTAAGTTTTTATTTGTTTTTAACGTATAACTATTTTAAACAAATATAAAATGCACACAACAAAATATACATACTTCAAATTAAAAAATAAAAATAAAATAAATTTTAAATAAATTTTAAAAAACCCAAAAGAAAAAAGAAAAAGAAAAAAAAAGGCAGCATATCTCCCTCCTCCCTCCCCCAATCCACAATTTGATTGTCGATTATTGGACATCTACTTGGAAAGGAATGTGTTCACACACGTTAAGATGGGTATCAATTAGGGGTGGGCGATCTGACGGTCTTATCGGAATCGATCTTAATTTGGTATATGATCTGTCGGAGCATGTCCAGTACAGGGGGCGTGATCAGCTCAATGCTCGTCTGTCAGCAGCACATAGAGAGACGCTCAGACCCGCTCCGATGGCGCTGAGGGTGAACCGTCCTTGTGAATTGTCCTTGTATTGTATCAAGGAGAGTAGAATTAATATTAGAATGTTTCACAATCTAAAGCCCGCAATATAACGGTAAAATTGAATGCCTTTTTAAATCAGTTTCAATAAAAACACTAGAACCTCCACGAGGACTGCAATAGTTTTAGCCAGAAGTACCGAATAACCTGGAGACATGTAGCTTAATACTGTCCAAGGTTTCCAATTTAATTATCCTTAAATAACAAAACAATGGAAACTCTATTGAGACAAACCTTCCAACTGTGTTTCCAGGGCTGTGATGCGTTGGCAGTAGCCCTCAGTGTCCTGCAACACTGAGCCCAGTTTACTCTGCAGCTCCACAGCCCTCTGCTGGTGGGACGAAGCCTCCAGCTGCAGCTGAGACAGCCGGGCCACGGACGAAGCCAGATCCTCCGTCAGACGGACCTGGGCGGGGGGCGAAGGAGGACAGAGGGATTGGTGAGAGGCCACAAACGGACAATTGTGACAGAACGGTGACAGTCTGGGTGAGGGGCTGCTGCTGACGGTGGTGTGAGCAGCGTGACCCTGTGGAAGAAAAATGAAGAGTAATGACTCATGAATAAAAGGAGATAGACTGGAAAAAGAAATGAGCAAATGCTGTTAAAATGCCAATGAAGCGTGACATGAAACGGATTATTCCAGTGAAAGCCGTTAGATCTGGGTCAAATAGTAGTTGCACACGCTTTCGTGGTAGTTTGTGTGGCATGTTTGGATGTTTAATCGGGGCAGACACGATTATCAGATCAGTTGTTTCGTCCCGGAAAGTGAAATGTGAAATCACAAAACTAACTGGCAGCCACAGGAAGTGGCTTGTGACTGGGGGACTGGCCGTTGACTGTCTCAGGGACTTGTTGCTGCATCCCAGTAAATGGATCATTGCAAAATCTATTTTCGGCACAGAGAGCAGGTTTTTCTTTCAGGGTTTAAACTGTCAGTTCCCTAATTTCACTGAGAACCGAGGAGGTGTGTTTGATTTGCTCGTTTTAATAGAGTCTGCCGATTTGAATTGTAATTTATTTTTTTAACGTATTCTGCAGATACTTTTGTGACCACGGTCTAGTAGCAGTACACAGAAAACAGGCTCACCTGGCCAGAGCCCAGGTCCTGAGGCAGTGCAGGCTGAGGAGAGAGAGCAGTAAATGCTACATTTTCCACAGCAGGCAGAGAGAAATTGGCAAAGACTGGAGCACTTGGCATTATTATGGGATTATCAGGAAACAAGACAGCACATGCTTCAAACCCATCTCCCCTGATTTTATCAGTGTTTTCCTGAAGTGAAAGTTTTAATGTGGAGGTACTCTTCACTTCCTAGTTCAAATTTACAGCTGATTTCTAATGGTTTTATTAAAATCATAAAAAGAACCCCTCTTCAGTCTTGGAAAAAAAGAATATCAACAAATTTAGAGATTCAGGGAAGTGTCAAAATGTGATGTTTAAAATGTGTTATGGTTGTAGGCCTTTTTTATTCCTCTTAAAGTCTGTTCCCTCTTTGCTCTGTCATGCCTGCCCTCTCCCCCTCACCTCTAACCACTACCCATCAAGCTCACTGTATATACTGTAGAATTGTGGCCCACGTTGGCCCAGTCAGCCTTCTAAGACTCCAGGCGGAGAGACGCAGGGTCCCATGGGTGCCAAACCTCTACACTACAAACTCAAAAAGGCAAAGATTAGGCCTCTACTGAGGGTCTGCGTGGTATCCGAGGTACGATATCATGGTGCGGCCTCCTGCAAGGGTAAGGGTTATATTTACAGTAGAGCAAACACTTGCCAACGTACCACTCTCAACGTACTACATTTTACACCTCCTCGATACAGCACATCTCTTTCCATGCTTTCATGTTCACAATCCGGAAGGTCAGTGGTTCGAACCCTTTAGCCCACTTCCCCCACCCAGCATGCCAAGTTTTCAAAAAACAAAACACCGCGATGACGTCAATCAATGCGTGTGTCGTATTACGACGTGATGCCGTATAAGCGAGAAGCAATCGTGCCTTGGCCCGGATCTTTTGAAGCAGTGTGAGTGCAGCAGGCCGGGCCTGGCCAGCGGGGGGGGGAGGAAGGAGGGACAACCGCGCTTAAGCACTGCAAGGATCAACCGGGCCAAGGGTGAGTGCGCCCTAAGATAAAAAAAAAAAAGTCCCAAACTTGCCAAATTAAGCCACATGTTGTGGCGTCGTCAAGGTAACGTGATTAGGTGCAACGCGCTGTCCCATTCCTATTTATACCCTGTGGAGCCTCTTATACTCAATCACTGAGCAGCTGATGTCAGTTAAGTCTGTGAGGGTTCAGGGCTCGAGGCATTGAGATTCAGCTACTGTTTCTACACTACCTGAAACATACTTTCTTATCTCCTAAACTCTGACGATGCAATAATAGGTATCAGTATTGAGCTGCATATTCCCCCGTGATTTGTGAAAAAAATGATCTAGAGTCAGTATTCACAATACTATGGTGTACGTGATGATCCATCACAAACAATTACCTTCTGTCAAACAAAGAGAATAATAACATTCTTACACTGAACACACAATCCAAACATACTAGTTATCCAATCGCTCACCTTGTCCTGCTCGGCCTGGAGTATTCTGGCCTGGTTCTGTTCACTGGACGACTTCAGGGAGTCGTTTCTCTGCTCCAGCAGCATGTTGCTCTGCTCCATGTACCTGGACAAGCACAAGCACTTGAACATTACATCCACCTTAAACACAATTAAGAGTGAAAACTTTCCTCATGCTTTATAGATATTGACAAAATATTTCCAATATATTCCCCACAGTAGCCCATCATTTTTTCCTTAAGGTCAGAGAGTGGCCAGGAGAAAACACTTTAAGTACGTAAAATACACAAAGATAATGGTCACATTGTTTTTATTCATTTTAACCAGTTACTTTGGTTTTAATCCACTAATTTCAGTTTCACACTGCAGTAGGATTTTTCTGAGGAAATTTTATGAGAAAATGTCAAAGGCAATTTTCGAGTTTGATCATTTTTTATCCTACAAAACAAATAATAACATGAATCACCTGGTGGTTTCAAACAATGCGAGCGTCCTCATGTACATTTAGATTTCAGGTGACACATTGATGTTCTGGTCAACCACAACTGTGACGACTTGACATTGTCTGACTCACCTCTGGTTCTGGTTGATGAGCTCCCCGATCTTTCGGTTTTGCTCTTCGACGCGAGAACTTTTCTCAAAGACTTCCTTTTTCAAACATTCATTTTCCTAGAGACAGAACAAGAGCTTTTTTTAGAAACATTTTTCATGAAAAGTGCCAGTGCGCCAAAAAATGTTATACAACCAATGTTTGTGTTATAAAAAGAGCTGAGGAAAAAACACAAGGTGCAGTATTATTCAGGTGTGTACCTGCACAATTCTTTGGATGTTGTGCATGATCATGGAGGTTTCCATCGACATACTCGACACACCCATGGAAACACTTCCCTGCCTTTGAAGGTCATCGATCTGTTGAAGTCAAATAAGACAAGAGCCTTACGTATGACCTTTCCATTCAATGTGCATAATGAACATATTCTTGAACATATGATTTTTTTTTTCACCTTTGAAGTGAGTTGATCCACTTTATCTGCTACTTTTCCAACAGCTAACCGTATTTCTGTGTTGTGCTGTCGTGCCTCAGTCATCAAGAAGGAAGTCACATCACTGGGGCCTGGAGAAAACGACATAATCATAAAACACCACTTAAATTAAGCAAATATTCTTAGAGCTTTATAATATCATTAACTATTGACTACTGGTAAATGGACCCTAAACTCTTTTAGTTGCTCTGTGCAGCCTTTTGCATCATATTGCATTAACCCTAATACAACTTTTCTCTGTACTTTTCTCTTGTGTATGTATATATATACACATATATATATACATATGTTTATATGTGTACATGTATATATGTATACATTTATTTTTAATCTACTCACTTTTCTTTTTAAGAAGTTTGTCTTTCTTGTAACTCTCCCTCTAGTGTTTTCCTCACTGCAAATAGCTTAGTTCTTTTTGCTCTTTAAGGCCTCGCATTGTATGTTTGTTCGTGAGTAAATGCCTGTGTTTGTGTCTGTGTGTGTGTGTGTGTCTATTGGATTGAGGGGGGTATGTTTTTTATGTTGCATTTGAATTGTATGTGAAGCACTTTATGTTGCATTTTTTTGTATGCACAGTGCTATATAAACAAAGTCTGATTGATTGATTGATAAACCTCACACTCTTCTGGTTTGATGATATGGCTTCTTGCAACTGAACTGAATGCTCTTACCCATGTATGGGACCGTCTGTACAGGCTGCAGCTGAGATGGGGCCACAGAGGTCTGCATGTAGGAGTACGGCTATGAAACAAAATGATGCACGGATATTACGTACATTTATTTTCTTATTTTCTTGTGTTGTGTACATAATGATTATGTGTTATTAAAGAATGTGGTGGAAACTCACCTGAAAGGCGTGGCTGCTGCCTGGCAGCCCCGGCTGTGGGGCGACAGTGCTCATAATAGGAACTAAGCTAGAAGGTGGAGCAGTGTGAGGATGCGGATGTACTGCAGAATTTAAAAGATTGAGTTTAGGTCACTAGGGAAAAATACTGTACATCATCACAAAAAAATCGTGTGTCCTTTGTAATCCAGGGTAAGTGCATACAGGAAGCAGTAGAAGAAGCTAACCGTGTGCTGAAGCTGGAGCTGCATTGGAGATCTGCACTGGAGATGAAGCTACAGGCTGATCCTTCACTCTGATGCCACTGGTGTCCTGTAGAGCAACACACAGTGACAGGAACTTAGTAATGACAAAAAGACTCTTTTATCCATGACTTGACAGACAGACGAGCGACCGACAGACAGACAGACAGCTATTGGTTCCTATATCAGTCTTGCCAAAAACTTAAAAGCAACTCAAAGAATTTAACCGTTGCATGTCCTGCATTTTCCTCAGTGTCAATAAATCCCATGGAAAGACCCAAACCAAAAATGCGTTAGTGTGTCTCTCGACACCTTCCAAATTCCCTTCCCTGTGTATGGCTCTTAGGCCAAAACCTGTTAGTTCCTGCTGAATAAATAAATCTCATGTGACTCACAAATTGTTCCGTAAAACTTGAATATTACACAAAAGGATGAAACAGTGCATTTGTTGAAACTATTTCATAGAACAATACAAGTATATCATGTAAAAAAATAATACATTTATATAACAAATATTAAATTTGCTGCACTAGTGAGTATTTCTAGCAGAAGGGGTGTGTGTGGGATTCAGTCAAAAGAAATAGAGTGTGTGTGTCCCAAGGAACAGTGGGGCTCACTGATGTATATATTTTTGAGAAGTAAGATAAACTGTTTAGGGGTTTTCCATACAAACATCCTCACATGGTTTTTGTTGACTTCTGACAGATTTTAGCCAGGTTTTTTTTGCTTTAACATCTACAGATAGAAAAACCTCTTTCTTGAGATTCCGACCTCGAGCTCGGAGTCACTGGATTCCGGCTGGCTGGTCACTCCTGTCAGAAAGGGCAACATGGGCTGGCCCATCTTTGCCATGCGAGAAATCAGCTTGGCTTTAGTGGCATCTGGATTCTGGAGTTTGAATAGAGAATGACATGCAACACTTGTGCAAAATAAAACATAAACAATATGCTCTATGAGGAAGAAGACAAGCAGTGAGGGTGCTTACGGCCAGCTGTTCACTGAGAGAGTTTGACTTTGCACGAAGTGGTGGCTCCCTGAAAAAAAAAGAGTAGAAAAAAATGGTTAGAGACAAAATGCAAAAAACGTTTAAGTTAAGGATAATGCTGTTTCCTGACCTACCCTGGTCTGCCTGTGCTTGGGGCGGTTGTCTGTACTGCAGGCTCTGACGTCAGATTCTCCACGCTGGGGGCCGGGGAAGGAGCAGCAGAGTCTCTGGAGCTGGCACTGGCCCGGTCAGAGCCACTGTCCTTGGAAAACTTCACCTTAAGCACGAAGCAAGACGTTTTAGCTTCTTAAACAAAGACATAACTGAGGCATTCAAGACTGATCAGGTATGTTAGGGAGCGTCGACTACAAGAGCACGTGAAGGAGGGGAGTAAAAGATTGTTGCGTGTACCCGACGAAGTTCTGCTTCAAAAATAAGAGTGCTGTTTGCCGGAATGCGGTTGGGGACTCCCTTGGATCCATAAGCAAGGTGTGGAGGGACGACAATGAGACGGCGGCCTGTCTTCTTCATCCCCAGCATCCCTTCCTCCCAGCCCTGCTCACACAGAGGAGGACATGATGATGAACACGATGCAGTCACAGTTTAGGCTGCTAGTTTGAGGCTAGTTTAGTTAATTGAGGAACCCAGTGTTACCCTGTCATTATTCATTAGAAGAGTAAATACCCTAAAGACTCATAAAGAAACTAAAATTAACAAAGCTTGGACAGTAATCTGCATTTTTTTTTTCAATCTACTCAGTTGGACAGGAAGTACCAAGGCATCTCGTCATACAAGCCTGGATGAGAGCTCACTGTAGTGGTGATATCATCACATGAGAACATAGTGTGGGATTTTAGATGTCATTATATACAGCAGAAAATTCTTTCAAAGATGTGTATGTTGCAATTTCAGTCAATTTACTCAATTTTCTGAAAAACTCTTTTGCAGAGGAACAAACATTTGAAGAAAAAAAAGTGGAACAGTGACAATATTTTTACATACAAAACATCATCACTCACAAAACGTATTAATCCAAGTGGAAATCAATGGAGAAACACCAATAAAACAGAATGGGTTGAAATTAAATATAGTCAAATATAGCGCAAGAAAACAAGAAAATAAATAATAAAATAAAAGTGATTGTTTTAAAAATCTGTTTTCATGGGAATTGAAGCTTCTTTCTCTGTACACGTGTTCTCACTCACTTTGATCACTTTCCCAGCTCCGATTTTCAGTCGGAGCAGCTTGTCTTTGTTCTGGTTGGAGTCAAACATCTGAAATGATATTTGAGATTCAGTAAGTTTTGCGTCACGTCTAGAAAAATTCACAGGAACTGGAGTCAAGCGTCAATTCTATAATGGTGGAAGTGTGTGACCTGGCCGATGGTATGGTTCTGCAGGAGCCAGCCTGTGTACACCACCTCCAGGGAGTCTCCGTTCTCCACCTCCTGGCCCTCCCCGGGATTCAGATCCTGAACTACCACAGCATCCAAAGAGGCGGCGCTGTTCACTTTTGCCAAGCATACCTGGTGCACATGATAGGAAATACCGTTATCTGTATAAGGAGCATAACTCATCATATTTGGTGAAACCTTAAATCCCATGTGGCCAGAATGATAGAGGTTTTAAGGATCAACCCTGACACTTGTGGACCTTGAACTATAAACACACACACAGCCTGTTTGCTTTGTTACTGTTGGTCAAACATTATTCAGAATTCTATTTGTAGGCCTGCTCCTGTGTCGCTCACCTCTTTGCAGAAGTCTGAGGAAGCTTTCTCCGATTCAAACATCAGGGACCAGTTCTGCCTCTGGTCATCATAAAAAGTGTAGTAGTTGTTTGGTTGTACCTGCAGGAGAGACGGTATATGTGGTCAGGAACACGGGATAGACAAGACAACGAAAACAAGTGAATCATTCTTCCCCAGTTATCTGCTACGCAGGAAGTGATGAATTGGACCGAAGGGTTCTCTACATTCCTGTGCACAGGAATGATGTATAAATGTGTGTATGTGTCTCTTTTAGTACATAAATGATCACATATCCCTTCTGTCTCCCTCTATAGCCCAGGCCTGTGTTTTTTGATATTCTGACAGTGTCATGTTCTGCACTGATGCTATGTATCAAGGAAAAAAAAAGAAAAAAATATCAAATCACAGCCCACTCACTAGCTTTTTACCAAAGTCAAGGAGCTTTGGCCGCATGGTCTCTTTCTGATGAAGAACACGAGACACAGTTGCACACACATAAGCCAAAAGGTCAATGAGTGGACAGCTTTCTTTTGAATTTCAATAATGCATTTAAAAAAAAATTAAAAAGAGAAAATCAACAAAAGACTAATAGAAATATCACAAAGATCAGTTACCAAAAATATTATCTGTTTCCTCATCCTGTCTTTAAACAATAAATTAATAATTGAATTTCAAACTTCAATTACTTTATTGACCCATTTATTTATCTGTCTGCTTTTCTTATCATATCACACAAACAATTTGTCTCTCGCTTTCATGACTTTTTTGATTTGTTAAATGTCTGTAGCACAATTTTTTTTACTCCCTAATATCAGTATTGCCCCAAAAACAATGAGAAATCTATTTATAAAAATCTAATAAAAACTGAACTTCTGATTGTGAATCAGAAATGACAAAAAAAAATGTACCCTGGATTTAAATTATTGGGCTTTTATCAGTATTGTAAAGACAGAAAGTACAGAGGTATCGGAGTCATCCCACTTATTTGTTATTGTTTTTGTAAATTCTGTAGTTAAATATATAAATATATATTAAATATGAAAAAAATCACAATTTCTTGTTCAAGTATTAGTAGATTTTTGTTCAATGTCAGTGGCTCACAATTTACTGTATATTGAAAGTGAAGTGCAATGAAAGAAAAAAATCAGCCAGTGCAACATTACTTTTAAAATCATTTATATTTTTTTATATATGTGAACAATCTTTGAAGCATTTTCAATCCTACAAATGATCCAAATGTTTTCAATACATTGTTAAACTCCCCAACCACATGCAGGACGACCCAGTGGGGCATGATGTTCTTTTGAGGCATCAGATTACCGGATTGTCCACATTCGACATTCTGTGCGTCTCTACTCACCGTGAAAACAAAGCCCGTGTGAATCTTGGCGGTGGTCACTTGTTTCTGTTGGCTCAAGTACAGGAGCAGCTTGTACTGTGGACAAGAAAGAGAAGGAGAGGTGCATTATTCATAAAACTCCTCAAGTCAAAGCAGTAATCTCAAACAAGTGACCAGTTAGCAAAGCTCCAACCTCTTTTGTTGTATGGTTGCCCAGTGCGGCTGCTCCCAGCTTCCCCTGCTTCACATACTGTCCGTTAATACTATAAAAAAAAGCACAAAAATCTTTTAATGGGGAGAGAATATGTGAAGCCCATATATTATTTAACGTTTAAAAACATTCAGATCAGACTACTTCAATCAGTGTTAGAAAAGGCATTAAAATATATATATATATTTTTAAATATATAGAGAGTCCTCACTATCTGAAGGCTTGGACCGCTGTGGCAAATAACACTGCCGGAGCTGCAGACGTCGGAGGTAGTTTCTGGGTGGCTGACACTGTGAACCAGACATATTCAGTGTTCACATTCGCATCATAGACAGATCTGAATTCACTTTTGGTCTCACGTCACGGTGCCGTCTCACCTGGATTGGAGCTCTTCCGGGGCTGTTTGGGTGCAGTATACTGAAAGGACTCGTTCCCCTGACCGACCGCCTGGTCTAGTCCGAACAGGGAAGCCAGCTTGGCCCTTCAAGGGAGAACAGGCGGTCAAATGATCTTTGATTTATATCTGCTTATGACATTTGTGATGAACCGTATGATCAATTGAACTTTGTTCAACTTTATGTTTGCTCTCGGGGTAAAAACGTCCTGTCGTCAGGTATAATTCATGGCCTCCGACGCCAAGCTTGTTCTTACACACCAGGATGAAAGCTGGTGAGAGCAACACAGAACACGATTTATGTGTATTTATGTAGGGCTGCAACTAACTTCTCGATTAATGGATTCGTTGTTTGGTCCATAAAATGGCATAAATTGGTGAAAAATGTCGACTGTGTTTCCCATAAATCACCAAGATGATGTTTTGTTTTGTCCACACACCAACGATATTCAGTTTACTGTCACAGAGGAGCAAAGACACCAGAAAATATTCACATTTAAGAAGCTGAAATCAGAGAATATTTACTTTTTTCTTCATAAAAGCAACCTGAACTGATTAAACGATTATCAAAATAGTTGGCGATTCATTTAGTAATCGATTAACTGTTGCAGCTCTATTAATGCTCATTCTATCCGCACAAACATGTAAAAAAAAAAAAACAACTGCAGGACTTCATCTAGCAATGATTTCCATTACACATTATTATTTTAAAAGATTTTTTATTTATCCGATTAACTGAAAGATTATTGCATCTATAACGATGTCAGACAAAAATTATTGGTCTAAACTGCCACAACGTTCTTTCTCCGCATCGTGGAGCTACGTGAAACGCTCTGTGACAACTGAGCAAAGTCCATCCACTGGAGAAAACAGGCAGCATGTGATGCTCCGATAAACTAGTTAAAAGACCGCACATAAAGGTTTCCAAAGACAGAAGATCTCTTTGTCATTTACACTGATATAGTACTAGAGAGAAGCAGAACATCTTTATATCTGAGGAACAATTGAACGGTCTGACATTTGCACCTTGAAAAATAGATCCAACATTTGGTCACATATCAAATGGCATGACATGCTTTAACCTCACTGCAACGTTCAGGGGAAAAGTGCCCAGCTGCCTCCTACTGACCCCTGGAACTCCTTCCACCGGTAATCACTGGCATCTCCCGGGAAGGACATGTTGAAAGCCTTGAGGCCCTCATCTCCGATGGTAAGAAGCTGGGATGAGGAGGAGCTCGCCGTTTTGCATATGTTGGTTAAAACTCCTTCTAATGTTCTTTGCAGCCCTCCGTCTGCCCCGTGCCGGCCCGGGCGCGGTCGCACCACTGTGATAGATTCAACAGCGCAGCAGGAGAAAGTGAGGCGCTCCGACTCAGCGTTGGCTATCTGCTGAGCAGAGACGGGCTGTGGCGGAAGCCTTCACCTTACTCCTCTAACGGGCAGCATGTGAGAGGAATTAGTTACAAGAACACTCCTTCCTCTTGCCCCGGGCCCTACGCTGGCTGCTTAGTCCCCCCCAGCTCTCTCTCTCTCTCACACTCTCACACTCTCACACACACACACACACACACACACACACACACACACACACACACACACACACACACACACACACACACACACACACACACACACACACACACACACACACACACACACACACACACACACACACACACACACACACACACACACACACACAGCGCCGCCATCGCACAAAGGCCATGCAGAGCTAGAGAGCATGACTCCGTGGTCAGTCTGAGAACGTGGCAAAGACGTGACATTAATGACGCATGAAGTTTGTATATTTAGTTATGTATGACATATGTAGATTTAGTGACACATTACACCTTATTTGGTTGATGTGTGTCACGTGCCACATTATAGTCATGTGATCGAGGTTTGGCTGGTTTAATTGGTTCAAAGTGGATAATAAGCCTGAGACTTTCAGGTCAGCAGCAGCGTGGGAACATTTTGGTCACTCACGCCCCCACCATCAAAAAATAAAAACCCGGGTTTGAGCCGCGTTGTGGATTTGGAGCCAACTGCAACGTCATTTGATGATCGACACAAAGGGAACCTCCATTTTGAAGTGGCTTTCCATGACATAATGCACAGGAACCAACAAGGGCATACAATTCACTTCCACTGTAGAACTGTTGCACTTTTCATCCCACTTCCTGACCAACTTTGAGCACGCTGAGCCAGCTCTGTGTCGTCACAGCAGAGTCCCGGGGTGCGGTCGAATTGTCAAATTTGCCTAGGAAGTTTCCTAAAGCTTGACGTTACGCCGGAAGTATTTTCATCGGCAGCCACGATAAGAGTAGTTCGGATTCTCTAAATGCACAGGAAAGGAGCTTCAGTGCTTCCTTTCCTATCTCCTTCAGCATAGGGCACACTGGACCTTGCTATGGGAAAGGAAAGGAGACATAGACGACCCACAATTCATTGCGGCAGCGATAGCCGCATCAACAACATCCGTCGTCGCGTGATGACGTAGTCTGGTGTCAGAGGAGTCGGTTTCTCTCTTCCCCAGGTCCTATGAGTCCACTTCTACACCTGTCCTTGACCTCGTGACGTTTTCCACTGAGGTCGGCGAACAGGAGACGGGGAGGACGACCCCAGTCCTGCCCGAGCTCAATGACATCACACAGTCGAGAGTCTGTATCAGTTTAACCGAGTGGCTCAAACACAACCGTGAAATCTTTTTTTCCCCCCACGGACCTGAACACATCGGACAGTCCGAGCAGCTTGATCCATAAAAAAACAAACACTACTGTACTTGTATGTGGCCTCACTCATCATCCTGTAAAATGCGCCACCTTTATTGCCTTGAAAGTGAAATGTGCTGCGTGAACGAGCACAGCTGACCCGTGGCGGTGCAAGCTAGTTAGCGCACATGCTAAGAGAGCTAGCCTGTGAGTGGACAAACTCACCCTCCCGACGGAGACAGGAAATCTCCATCTTCGTCGTCTCCGCTGAACATTCTTTGTCAGTCCCAAGTCCTTTTTTTCTTCTTCTTCTGTGTGCGAAACGAAAACGAGTCGGCTCTTTCTCTGTAGGCAGTTTGGTTGAACGTGACTTCCTGTTTGTGGCCGGAGTCAGCTGACTTTGTCCCACCTGATCCGGATTGAGTTACCTCCTGGCGAGCACTAGGGGGCGCCAGAGACCGCGACAGGGGCGGTTGGGACCGTCATCCTGGGGCAGAAGAAGGTAGCACGGGGTCGCCACGGGTCATCACGTGACTGTCAGGGGATGCTGCTGCCCTTCAGCCGACCCTGACCTTTGACCTTACACAAGGGAGGACGGGGGAAGAGAGAATTTCTTAATATTCAGTCAATTATGAACAGTGTTGGGCAAGTAACTAATTACTCAGTAATATATTACTGTAATATTACTACTTTCCCCAGTCACTAGTAATATAATAATAATAATAATAATTTTATTTATATAGCACCTTTTAAGAAGTAGCTTCACAAAGTGCTTTCACCAAAACATACAAATCACAGACAATTAAAATCAGCATTCCAACAATAATACGGTTTTCAGGTCACATTAAAAAAAAGATATAAAAAGACGATATAGAAAGACGACATCACATGAAAGCAAGTCCATAGAGATGGGTTTTTAAAAGTGACTTGAAAGAAGGCACAGACTCTGCCAGCCTCATCTCCTCAGGCAGGCAGTTCCAAAGTCGAGGGGCCGTGATGGAGAAAGCTCGGTCCCCCCTTAGATTTGAGCCTCGACTTTGGAACAACTAGTAAAGACCCGACCGAGGATCTGAGGCTGCGAGCCGGCTCGTAGGGGATCAGCATTTCATTCGTGTAGCTTGGAGCAAGACCACGCTGTGCTTTAAAAGTCAAGTTTTTGAAAGAGTATTAAGTAATAAGTAATAAGTAACCAATTACCCTTCCTGAGTAACTTGCCCAACACTGATTATGAATGGCTTGAATAATAAAAAAACCAAAAAAACAATTAAAACTACAATCTGAAGTAAATTATACTGGAACTCATATTTGGGAAAAGGAAAAAGGAGAAGATGAAGTTTAGTTTAGTTTAGTAACTTAATAAGCCCCAGGAAGCTGAATTTCTACTTGGTCTCCACATTTTGCTCTAAATGATTCCACCTGAACAAATGAAACAATCCATTCATTCATTCATTTATTCTGTCTGTGTAAAAATAATCATCGTGTTTACATTACTTTTTGATTTACATTTAGTATTTTATTTATGTCGACTCTTTTTTTTGCAATTCTATTTTACAGATATGTTCGTATCACGACGTTGAACATGTCACATGGGAACACTTGACTTGTTTTCAACACGTTTTAAGGTTTTATGGTTCTTGTGGTTTGTATACATACTGTGCTTAAGTACTTACATAGAATACTAAATGGGAAAGGAGAGAAACGAATGGTATAATAGAGAGTTCCTGGATGTGTAAGGAAATCATAAAAGATAGAAAGTGAGACAGATTCCTCTCAACATTAGTCCCAGGCCGTTAAATTCAAAAACTTACAGTGGGACCTTATCGACACTTATAATTATGTCAAATTAAACATGAAAATATAAATATTCAAGTCTATTAATGAGGTATGGGATAGCGTCAGTTGGTGGTGCTCACACCAACCTGCTATCAAACATGTTCCTTGTCGTCGTGGTAAAAATAGATCTCGTCGCCCTCATAGCCACAATTCCGGCGGTATGTCGGTCTGAGGCTCGTGGTCCTCCGTCGTTGCCAAGTTTATTAAAAGGAGCGATATTAGTTGGCCGAACTCCAAATAGCATTTTGATCTGTCATAACAGCGTGTCAGTCCTGACAACGAGTAGATTTTAATACGGTCTAATCTGATGGGTGACACATCAGGCAGTGGTATTTGAGTGAGCTCCGCGACTGCTGCACACAGACACATCCAGTCCTGCCCGTGTCCTTTTCCTTCGTCTCACCCTCAGGTTGGTCCTGATATATATATATATATATATATATACAGTATACACATATATATATATATATATATATATATATATATATATATATATATATATATATATATATATATATATTCAAGATCAAGGTTAGATTGAGTTTATGAATACAATCCCTCCACATGAAATTATCCATTTCAAAACGTGCAACTTTTTTGTTATAGTTGCAGCTACCATGAACCATCCCCGCACCGCGCTCTACTTCCGCTGGTCCCAGTCGAAGGTTCGTGAGTGGGAGGCCTACAACCCATTACAGCAGCTTCCTGCGAGTGCGGATCGAGGGGCCTAGTTTGGAGGAGTTTGATGCCAAAGCGGCGGGCACAACTGTGGTTCAGGCGGGGCAAAAGATCCAGGAGCCCCAGCTACAAGGGCTGTCTTTGGGAGCCTCCCAGGTGCCCATTGCCTCGTGTCAAATTGTGTCCGCTGTACTCTTCATCCGTCACGGCTCCTCACCAGTCAACACACGGGACAAATAAATATAATCAATCTGCTTTACTCTCTTTTCAGTATTTACACATGACCATTTTACAGCAAATATTACTTTAGATCAACGGCGTTCCGAGCCATTGTTCACCTATCAAAAATATACAAAAATAAAATAGCATCTGTTTCTCTCCGGCGCCGCGGCCGGCGTCAGTCCATTTGCGTTCGCCCGCTGCGCGTTAGGAAGAGGCGTGCGACTTCCTGTTCCGCTTCGCTCGGCGCGCGGACGGAAAGCGGATGAACTCAAAGTGTTTGCTCTGGTCCGTGTTGGGGAAGGGGGGCGGGCCCGTGTGCAGCCTCTTGATGAAGTGGACCTCCCTCTGGTTCTCCCTCGTCCTGGAGGCCTTGATGGGCCGCCCTTTCCGGGTGAAAGCCACGTACCAGCCCTCATACTTGGCGTTCTGGAACGCCGTGTAGTTGTTCTCCAGCACTATCTCTGTGAAGATACAGTCCCTGCTCCGGCCGTTGGGCTGCGTGACGGGAGACAGAAGGGGTTTCTCGTGTTAAGAGCAGGACGGACTATGCATACAGGTTTTGATTTGTTCATTTACATGTAAGAGAACGGTCACTGGCTTTCAAGCCATATGATCACATCAAAAGCTTTGTCGATTTTGAGAGTATGAAATGTCTGAATTAGGAAAAAATTCCACTTTCTTCCTTTGAAAAAAATGAGAAGCTGAAGTTAGAAGCAATAAATATTCTTTACTCCCACGCATTGTTTGTCTCGTCTGTGGTTAAATGTGTAAATTGAGGCACGATGTTAATTTCACACATCCTGTGTCGCTAAAAGTCTACATGCTTCTTAATAAAAATATTTGACACTGAAGTTAGAAGCAATAAAAGTCAACCTTCCTTAAATCAGTACATTTAAAAGATTTGCTGACCCGAAGCTCAACGGTGGAAAACGTTAGCTTGTGTACGCAATTGCCACTTTAAATACATACGGCAATGGAAATTTCTGAATAGGTCTACATTGACCACAGTTGTCACTTGTACAATGTGTAAAAGTTACATAGGCTCCGAATTTTGAATCATAGTATTTCTGAACTTTTTTAGGTGCAACACAAATATCCAAAACAATTTCTCCCGTTCTGTCTGTTACACGGACAATTTAGGAATTTGGCAAATAAGGCACATTTGCTTTGCGGAGATCGACTCCATCGTATCTGTTCTTTTAACGTGAGCCTGTCAGTTTGCTCAGAGGTCCGGCTCTGTCCAGGCCAGAGGTCAACGCAGTACATGTACGAATTTGTTTCACAGAGCTCGCGTAATAATTCACCCGTCAAACCGGAACGTTTGCAGGCTAGCCTCTTGAAAAAAGAAAAGAATAAATCCTTTAAATGATGCTGAGTAATAAAAATATGAGATCCAACAGTATCAATTGATGTAAAATAGTGACTGCATGCAGCCTCATGTTCTGCCGTTGTTTCCTGGAGTGTGAATAACACGTTAATGTTAACTTCAATAAGTTGTTAAGAAGACATTTGACAATGGACATGGCCGCGGCCACACCTACACACTCCTCTCAGGCACGAGGAGGAGTAGATCTGGGACTTGTCATGTCAGATATGTGGACCGATCTTTTTCCACT
This sequence comes from Scophthalmus maximus, assembly GCF_022379125.1. Classification (NCBI taxonomy): domain Eukaryota; kingdom Metazoa; phylum Chordata; class Actinopteri; order Pleuronectiformes; family Scophthalmidae; genus Scophthalmus; species Scophthalmus maximus. The sequence goes on from NC_061517.1 coordinate 25,199,452, forward strand.
TCCATGAAGGAAATGGAGAGTTGACTCAGGACCAAACACGCACGCACGCAGGCGGCGCTCGGCGGGCCGGCACTTTCCGCTCGTCGCGACTATCACTCAGTCCTCCTGAGGAATCCTCCGGGGGTTTTTTTTTCCCCTTTCGTTTTTTTTTTTCCAGCACATCATGTCCTGGGGTGACTGACGTGTTGTGACACTCGGGTGACAATGGGCCGAGGTTCTCCGTTTGAGAGCTGCAGTGTGTGTGTGTGTGTGTGTGTGTGTGTGTGTGTTTTTGTGTGTGTGTGCGTGCGTGTGTGTGTGTTTAAGTGGATGTGAGATCTAGGAAGGTGACGCCAGGCACAGACTACGTGTCTTCTGAGGACGACCGGGGCTCTTGAATGGATTCAAGACAAGTGATTTGTGTCTGTGTACTTTGGCTGCGAGCGTAATACACACTGGTCGTACTCACTTTCTAGTGGGGGGGGGGGGGGGGGGTGTTTCAAAATGAGTGCCACTGTGAAGTGGAATTTTCTTTTAATGTAAAAATTCCTGCTTGCAACAGTAGAATTTAGCTGCTTTAACATTACCACAATAAAAACAGTCCAAGTTTTTGGAACTTCACTACGGCCACTGTGGGGCCCCTTCAACACCTCGTGCCAGCAGTCGCCCTGCCGCTCAGTGGGAGAGAAAAAAATCCAGAGGAACGTGTATTGTACCTTCCCAACAAGTTTGCCCCTCCGGTTCATGCAGAGGTAGCGGCCGCTCTCTGCTCCTCTTATCCTCACGCGGCTGCCAAAGGTGTCCGTCTCGACGAACAGGCGAGCTGCCGGAAGAAGAAGAAGAAGAAGAGGGGGGGAGAAGGTCAAGAGACACCAGAGACCACAGAATCTTTTTTTATTTGCAATTTCAAGTTCCCTAACCCCATACGTCCACTGCAGGCTCTAATCTTTTCACGCTGACGTTGATGCTCCGATCCGGATGAAACAATTCTACTTCACAGCGTGGGGTTGCACATAAACCACATTCAAGATCTCATAAGGTTTACATGTCCTGCATTCCACATCTAGACCAAAAAAAAAAGATATAGTCCGTGCAGTCTACGGAGCTGTTCTGTTATCTGTTGATAAAGGAATTTGTCTTTCTTTCTCTTCTGCTTCTTATAACTTTGTACAGTATTCGTTCTTTTTCTCATTGCAACACCATCTGTGCCGAGCTGATACCACAGACTGACAGCAGAAACTACTGCGCCAGTCGGGAGCGTCGGGACTTGAGAATCGACCTCTAACAAGCCAAATGTTTCAACACACCATCGCCATTCAGTCGGTGAATTGCTGCACATTAAAGAGCGAGTGCGGGCGGCGGAATATACATCCTCGACTGAATTGGTCCTGCAGTTAATTGTGGCCACTGGGCGTCCCAACGGCCGTGTGTATTGGGGCCTTGGCGACAAAAGACTCGCACTAATCAGCCGCTAATTCGCCAGACGACGGATTCATGGCTACAGCAGGGAGGCCGGAATTAACATAGAGGCCTGAAAACACCTCGCAAGAAGGGGCCCAAGCGGGCCGGAGGGGAAACCGCTGGTCGTGCCTGAGGACGTCAGTCCCCAGCGGAGGCTTTGTGCGCAGCGTCGGGGGCTGCTCACACGACAGCGACCGCTCCTTCCTGCGGAAAACTCTGCCAACATCTTTTCTCTTTCACCTTCGACTGCAGGCCACGCGTTCGGGCCACGCGTTCGAGCAACATTCACGAGCGATAGATTCGACTACACAAAGACACAACGGGATTTGACCCCCGAGACCAGGCAAAGAGGCCGTGAAGGGGTTTTTTTTTTGTGACAGCGTTGCCTGCTTTGCAGTTAAACTCATCAAACTCAAATCGTGTCAATAGTGTGTCGTATTGTTTAGTGCTAATGCGAAAGGTTCAGGGAAATAGTCGGTGCGGCGCGCGTCACGTCACTCTGTACAGACGTTACAAGAGGTCAAGGGGGGCGTCCACGTGGAGGCCACCATCGGGGAAGGAAGGTCTTCACGGACGAGCCGGAGAACGAATTGAGCGCAGGTCTGATGCGGGCTGCCGACGCATACTAAGGGGCTGAGTCCACGTGAGGTGAGCGGATAGGAACTGGTAAAGGATGAGTCAGCAATTTAAGAGTGTGTTTCGTTTCACATTTTGAACGCACTGGCTTCAAAGAGAATTCCTAGAGTTCCGGGACACAGATAGATATGTCAAAAATGTCACAACCAAACCCGGACTACCAAGTCACAGAGCCAAGCGTCCGACTCTCCGGAACATAATAACTACTAAGCAATCTTTTTAATCTCTCTGAAGGTCGACACATAACACATAACACAATCTATCTGATCTGTGGCGATGGGTAGAACAAAATACTCAGTTTGCAGCTTGATAAACGTGTTGTGAGCAGATTTCTAAGATTGAGAAATGACATTTTTAAAATGTATCAAGATGGATAGATTGATAGATAGGGTTCCTGCCAATGTATTTCCATTAAAATGATTATAATATTGTTGGGTTTTTTTGTGTTGTACAGACTGGAATGATCAAAATAATCTTTCATGCAGAAGTTCAGATGAGTTTTTCGAGGATTCTGGAAACGTCTCGTCTTTCTTTCAGCAATTCATTTCTCAGAAAATGGGAGCCTCATGGCAGAGAATTAAGAAGAGACTAAATCGACAAAAAATATGTTGCTGCAAGAATGTTTCTGTGGATCTTCCCTCTCTAATAAGAACAGCTCCCACGGGCCAACAACCAAAAAAAAAGAACTCCAACCAGTGCCATGTGCGCCACATGGATCAGCCTTGGGCCGCGCGCGTCGGCTCTTACCGTACACGTTGCCATCCTCCGCGGTGGCGCTGACCCGCTTGCCCTGGATCTGCACGTGTTTCCCGCTGGTGCGGCTGTAGAGCTGGTAGACCCGGATCTGCCGGCGGCTCAGCTGGTCCGTCACTGCGCCCTGCGTCCTCACATACTGCTTAAAATTAGGAGACGGGTGATTCTCCCCCTTTTTTATGTAAAGGGAGAAAATAAAATACACACATTTTTTTTTCTTTCTAGTCTGGGATAAAGGAATGTGTGTATATATATATATATATATATATATATATATATATATATATATATATATATATATATATATATATATATATATATATATAAAATGTATGAATATAAATGTCCCCATCAGACAGATAAAGTTAATCATTTGTACTTTACGCATGAGCTATTCAGAAGTAACTCATTCCAATTTTACAATTTCAAAACTGTTACTACTTTTTTACAAAATCATTTAAAAAAACATTTTTTGGAGATGACTTTCCAGGTTCGGACACTTACCTGGGCATGGCACCACAGCGCGAAGAAATGGAACGATCTGCGAGGGGGGGGCAACAAATACATGAAGAGTTGTCGTTATTATATATTTGTGGCGATCACACAAGAGTGTCGTGATCTTATCACAGCCCCGACTTGTCGTCTTACATGTAAACGCAGCGCTGGTTTATTCCATACATTCTCCTGGTCCGTGCGTCCGACGGACGGATCCTGTGGCCAGATAGTCCCTGATGCGTAAATCCACACTGTTGCACATACGCGCCTCTGACCTGTCCATCCACTCAAACCAGAGTCTCTGATACGACCACCTCGGAGTTATATCCCCCCCCCCTCCTCCTCCTCCTCTCACACGTATCCCATCAAACCCCCTGGTCCAGCTGACGGGATGGTGAAGAGACACTCAAAAAGATTCGCGATGCGCAATATCCGAACCGGATCCATCCATTATAGAACGAAACGGGTCAGAATGTGAGGTGGGTGGTGGCGCACCCCGACTCTTGAGTGGCTCCGCTCGGGGTGAATTCCAGTTTTTCTTTTTTTGAAAAGCCCTCTGTCTCACCAGGGATCGGGCTCACTGGTTAAATGTTGAGAGGCAAAGTCCCTCCCTGAAATCTCCCTTTTGTGGGTGGGCACAGCACCGAGACCCCTAACGATGATTTGATAGCCCAGAGACACCACAGATGTGCAGCAGGGGTGGGGGGGGGATCTTTTTTCAGTAGATACAAGAGAGAGAGAGAGTTATTTTTCATATCCATATCCTTAAATTTTGTATTGTATTTAAAGAAATTATTGTCTTTTTATATCTTTTTTTTATACAGACATGTGACCTGAAAACTGTATGACTGTATTATTGTTGGAATGCTGATTTTAATTGTCTGTGATTTGTATTTTTTTGTGAAAGCACTTTGTGAAGCTACTTCTGAAAGTTGCTGTATAAATCAAATCATTATTGTTATTATTATTAAATTCCACTGCAAAAGAAAACAAAACTGCTCTGAACCCCCCCCCCCCCCCCCCCCCCCCTTCTGTCTGCTTTTGGTGTAGATCATTATTGTAGCTTTGTATTTAAAAGTGAGTGGCCTAATTGCACCTTTATAGGTGTGGCAATTAGGTGTTAAAGAGAGAATAGCCCCCCTGCTAGCCCCCCACCACCACACGTCCCTTTTATCTCCAGTGTTGACCAGCCAGGCTTGCAGCTCATGTAAAAAAAAAGAAAAAAAAGGAGCCAAAACAAACCATTTAGACAGATAGAAGTTTCATCTCCGGGTCAAAGGCAATCAACATCCCCGGATGAGCGGGATACCGTCTCTTCCACTTCCTCTGAAAGCAATTAATTAACAAGAGAGGAGAGTGTTTGGATGTAATAAGTACTGTATATTCGGTTGTGTGTGTGTCCAGAGAAGGCATTCCTTATGTCCATGGACAACAGTGTAATGTGAAGCTTCAAGTGCCTTCCCCTCCGTGCCCTTCTCACGTTCTCTTGACCCCCCGTCACCCCCTGTCTAGGGCACTGAAGTGGTCAAACACAGCCGTTAGACGCCTCTGGCTCGCGGACGGTTCGGACCGACATGGGGACCGGTTCCACTTGGTTACTCGTAACCCGTCCTCACTACTGGACCACAAGAGCGTCGGCCTCGTGGCGATACATGATAATAATAATAATAATAAATAAATAAGTGCTTCTCTAGACGCTTCACAAGAACAAATTACTCACAAATACAGAAAACAAAAGAGTCAAAGATGCTTACATGAAATATGAATTCATGTATTGTGTGCGTTGTCGGAGATGCACCATTTTTTGCCGTCAAAAGAAAATAATCTAACGTGACTAATTTTAACCTGAATTGTGCAGTTATATATAGTTCAGATGAATAAAAATCAAAACTGAGAACAGAAATGTTTATAATATAGTACATGCCTCACTAACTCATTTCTGTGAATGTTTCTCACCGTCGCTATAACTTTTCTTTTTGACACATTCATACTTTAGTGTGAATGTATGTCACTATGCATCTGTTCTCAGTTTTAATTATTATAATATTATTCGAATGATTACTATTTTCTTACTAGCTGCCAACTCTGCAGTCAGTATAGACTATAGAGGACTTTTATTTTAAGAGAATAAACAAGATAGAAAAGATGGACGTATGTTTACATTTTCTTAATTCATATATATATATATATATATATATATATATATATATATATATATATATATATATATATATATATATATATATATAAAATTCATATATATATAAGCAACTGAGTGATACGAAATTAATTGTCATGACAAAAATAAAAACAATTCTACAATTAAAGGAAATAACACAAAACAATAAATAAAACCACTACTACAACCCCTTTGAGTGTATGCCTGTCAGGTCACGGGAGGAAATTGTCAAAATGTAAAACAAATCAGTGCGCCTCAAACCTACTGTGAACATTAACATCATCATCATCATCACCATCATCAATACCATCTGACTTCAGACGCCTTATCAAAGAGGAGCAGTTCCAACCCATTAGAGAGGTCAATGAGATCTATGTGTGTTGGGGGAATTGAGCGCGGCCCTTGAAGGCTGTGGTAAACTGTTAAATGGCCCTTGATAAGACGCAGGCTCCTCACTCTTGACCTGCACCCTCTGCGGCGTGAAGCCCTTTTTTCCACTGGGTTCGCAAATATATGTTGGGAAGCTATATGAACCTGTTTTTGTCTTCCTCCTGGACACCACGTTTTTTTAACCTAAATTTGTCATGGGTGCTAAATTAATGTTAAGTTAATTGCTGTCCAATCTAATAGATTCCATTCGCGCACACAAATAAAACCTTGCCATTCGTCTCTGCAGCTGATGAGCAGCGAACTTGATGTTTTAATAGCTTGGTGACAACACTGTCACTTTTAGCGCCTGACACGAGCCGATGCGCAGCCAACAGTGTTTTATGGCGGACAAGGCCAATTTGAGTGCTGTTCCCTTCCGTCTGACTAATCCATATACATTCAACTAATCCACATAGTTGTTTTTTTTATAGCCATGCGCTGTGGCTCAATGGTAATAGGTCAAATTCTTCTAAATGTGGAAAGCCGGCCGTGCAGGATGACCTCTCCGGCCTGCGGTGACGGGCGCTAACAAGGTTTTAACATCTTATTTGACGGTGGGCTCGCGGGACGCTTTTGCTGGAGCTGCTGTCATCGCTGTGGAATTCACAGATCTCTGGCCGCGCCGCGTTGTCAGCACGATGTTTAGGCGATGGGACGTAGGAGGGGAGGGGAAAGAGGAGATAGGGCCTCCAGGAGTGCCACTCATCAGACTCTCCTACGGCCAACTTCACGCACATGAATGCACCGTCAGAACCTATGGTACGGTAATAAGTTACAGGAGGAGAGAAATGTACAATCAACCTTTATAGTTTTTGTCTGTCAATATTTGCAAACGAGACACATTTGATAGAACTCCCTGAGTCTGTATTAAATAATTATGAAATGAATATTGTTTACTCATACGATGTGCCGGCTGGTAGTAAGCACCTCAGTAGTCATTAAAAATTGCTACCCTCCGCATCATCCACGAGAAGATACCTGGGAACATTCCACTGCTCATGACATTTTTGCCGTGAATATTCATGATCACAAGAGCCAAGGGATGTATGAATTGGACATGGCCCGATGTACAGTGTCACTCAAGACAGCTCTGGCACGACACGGCATCAGCGTCACTCCCTTTCACTTTTGCGAAGTCACGCAGACATCTGAGGACACGTAACCCGATCACATTTATGTGCGTCTCTGTGGCGGGCTGGGCAGGCACTCGAGCTGTAACTGGAAGACCGAGATGACGGCAGCAACGCAGGCGGAACAGGTGACGTTTTTATCCATACTAGTGTCTCGGTTGGTTCACCACTTTCATTTGGATTGAAATATCTAGACACCCATTGGATGGATTGCCATGACATTTTGCGAAGACGTTCATGCCACATTACATAAATTTAGCAGACACCTTTTTTCCAAAGAGACTTATATAATGAGCGCATTCAACCATAAATATATTTATATATATATATATATATATCTATATATATATATATATATTTGTCAAATAGGCGAAAACGGTTCTCCATTTTTTTTGTTTTTTCATGGACTTAGGTGCAATCTGAACAGGTGAGTTTTCAGTTATATCAATAAACCCAATAACTGCATGATAGAATTGTCAATTTAGCATTTAGCTCTGAGTGCCACTGTGCATAGGTGCAGTGGTGATCAGTGTGTCACATGAGTTGCGTTATACATTTTGGACAAAAAGCAGGAATGGATAACCGGACGAGAAGAGAGGGAATCTGCTCCTTAGCATCCAAATGTTTTTCTACAGCTGTAACTTATTTGTATTCCCCAGGCGCCTCCACGTGGGTCGGTCCTATTCCAGCCGTTTCCCAAAACAACATTCAGTTCATGAGATTTAAAGATCGACACCCTCGCTTTTTTCTTGGATCGTATCTTTTGATTAATAAATCTTTGGACATGCTCATTTGCAGGATGTGGTGCGGGATAGTTACACCTAATATTTCTTTGACTGCCCCTCTGCGATGGACGTAACGCTTGTTTAAGTCATTTCTGGACAGTTGACATTTATTCCAAGTAGTAAAATTGATATGAAGACGTGTAACTCACTTTTACACAAACTGGTGATTTTATTTAGTAATATCTAATGTTATAATGGAAACAAAATGGAAGGCTATAAATTCCCAATAATCTTAATCTAATAATCCTGATAAATTCAATTCAATTCAATTCAATTTTATTTGTATAGCGCCATATCACAACATACATTGTCTCAAGGCACTTTACATAGTGAGGTCAATATTACAATATTACAGGGAAAACCCAACAAATCCCACAATGAGCAAAGCACTTGGCGACGGTGGAGAGAAAAAACTCCCTTTTAACAGGAAGAAATCTCTGACAGAACCAGACTCAGTTGTGGGCGGAGCTTCTGTCTCGACCGGTTGGGGTGAGGAGAGAGAGGAGGAAGAGAGGAGAGGTGGGCAGAAAGAGGGTGGGAGGAGAGACAGTAGGAGAGAAGAGAGAGAGAGGACAGTTGTACAACCGCCGCTGTAATCTCTACCAGACTGATACTTATAATTAAAAAATACAATTATGTTGTTGTCATTATATAGTGATGATATTAATATTAATATTAATAATAGCAATAATAATAATAATGACGGGTTTGGGTCCTGCAGCTCTGGGGTCAGAGATACACTAGGAGAGATAGAAAACACAAACAGGGTTAGTGACATGTACTGTAAACATATCGGGGGATGGGGGGGGTAGTATAACAGTTGCTTTAATTTCTACCAGACTGATACTTATAATTAGTGAAAACTGATACTTATAAATACAATGATGTTATTAATAATAATGATAGTAATAATAATAATGACAGGTTTGGATCCTGCAGATCTGGGGTCAGATCTACTAGGGGAGAGAGAAAACAGAGTTAGTGACATGTAATGTAGATACATGGGGGCAGAGAGAGAGAGAGAGAGAGATTGAAAAGGTGGGAGAAGGAGAGAGATATAAAGGGAGAGAAAGAGGGAGAAGGAGAGAACGGGAGAGGGAGAAAGATGCTCATGATATAAGTTCCCCCAGCAGTCTAGGCTTATAACAGCATAATAAAGAAATGGTTTATTAAACACCTGAGCAGTTCTAACTATAAGCTTTATCAAAAAGGAAGGTTTTAAGTTTAACTTTAAATGTAGACAGGGTATCTGCATCCCTGACACAAACTGGGAGCTGGTGGCTGAAGGCTCTGCCTCCCATTCTACTTTTACAGACTCTGGGAACCACAAGTAATCCTGCATTTACAGAGCGAAGTGATCTATTGGGATAATATGAAACTAGGAGCTCTGTAAGATATGATGGAGCTTGATTATTAAGGGCTTTGTAGGTTAGGAGCAGTATTTTGAATTCTATTCTAAATTTTACAGGAAGCCAATGCAGAGATTCTAACACTGGAGAAATATGATCTCTTTTTCTAGTTCCTGTCAGAACTCGAGCTGCGGCATTTTGGATTAGCTGGAGGCTTTTCACAGACTTATTGGGGCATCCTAGCAGTAATGAATTACAGTAGTCCAGTCTAGAAGTAACAAAAGCATGGACTAGTTTTTCAGCATCCTTTTGAGAGAGGATGTTTCTAATGTTCTTGATATTGCGCAGGTGAAAGAAGGCTGTCCTAAATATGACAAACCGTCTGATTGTGTAGTCTTCTTAATACAGGGAGAAGAAACTGCTCTACTGAATTATAACAGTTGCCAAATTCCCCACGACCCCGGAACAGTGAAACCCATGTCCAGCTCGGGGGCCACCGTAGCTCCAGTGACAAGTGAAAGGAGAACTGGTGGTCTCCAAACAGCTCTGACCGCATCGTAAAAATCTCCACCATAAAGAGCAACTGGCCACTCTTTCTGACCCTGCAAAAATAGAGGCAAGGGGTTCGGAAAAGTGGGTGGTCCCCTTTATGAATGATCAAAAGAGGACAAAGGTAAAAGGAGAATAGAAAATCAAAAAGCAGGCTTCACTTGGACGGACAGCCTGCTCCTCATCAGAAGAAGCAGCAGCCGCTTCTCTGTCCAAATCACGACCACTCTTGACTGTTCTCGGTTGAAACAGCAGCCTGGGAATGTTGCGCTCAAAATGTGAATGGAACAGTGACCCGTGACTCTACTTTGGGCCCTTTTTTCAATGTAGATGGACGCCTGAGTTATATACCCTGAGAGGGGAAAATGTACAACTTTATGCGTATTACAAAGGGGCCGTTGACCTCGAGGTATTGCCCTGCCATTTGCAAGCCGACCATTTGAGCTCGCCAAATTTGACACAGCTGACGCGGGCAATAAATTTGAACCGGTGTCCCCACCCCCTTTATCCATAATGAGTGCTAGCCCGCAAAGCCTTTCAACACGCTCGCAGACACACACACACACACACACACACACACACACCGGCGATCCTGGCGGCGCGGAATGGCCTTGGGACGCACGATGAAAGGCAACACGCAATCCCGCTAAATCGCAAACCCCGCGGTGTGAAAATGTGCAACGATGAGTCATAATGTAACACCGCAGTTCAGACGGACGTGTGGGTATGAATGATGAGGAGATATAAGAGCTAATAGGTGACAAACAACATTGTCAGGGGGACCAGACAGTGTGAAACCCCCCCCCCCCAGGTCCTTGAGCACTGGGATGTCCGACAGGTGAAACCCAAGTTGCTGATCTGTGATTAACGCTTGCCGGTGTCAGACAGGCTCTGACTGCTCCACCCACGGGCCAAGAAGCTGGGAACATGTTAGACTGGGCGGGGGGGGGGGACGCAGTCCAGCTACGGCGAGACCACTGAGTCAGACGAGGCCCAGCATCTTTGTTATTTTTGAGGAGCAAAATGCCACCGAGCGGTGAACACGCTCAGGCCGCGTGTCTGACAGGGTTAGATGCCAGGTCAGGCCGGAGCCGGATCACTTTCTGTGACGCGAAAAAACACTGCCGCTTTGAAGTTGCAAGCGAAGCTCCCGGAGAAGAAAGGACGTTGTCGACCAACTCCTAATTGATTGTACTGGAACGGGCACACGCACTCTCGCTGAGCTATTCGCAGAAGACGAACAGCTATCAGGTTCATGGATATTCAATAGACATTAAGAGGCATCATAGGATCAGGTTAGGATACGTTGTGACGGATTAGACCCAGTCAGGAAGCACACGTGGTGCATCATCTTTTCTAAAAGTCCAAGAGTAGTCGCAAGTTCGCTCTTGTACTGAGCCCCTATGACATCATGGATGTGTTCTGTGTTTCAGACACTGTGAAGGCAGTCGTCTGCTTTGAAATGTTGGCTATAAACATACGTGACCGACCGCCGGAGGAAGTTCCTCGGTTTCTCATATTTGATTCGACGGTGGAGCGGCTGATAAGATTTAAGTTGAATCAAAAATCTGCCACGACCGCTAACCGACGAAATAAACGAACCCCAGTGTCTTCATGAATAGGGCAGATGAGTCAGAAAGTGAATGTGCAGAGTTCACTGTTAAAGCAATTGTTTCCCTGCGCTTCCACTCGAAGACGAGTGATGCAAATGATCCGCATTTTCCAAACCCCTGCGATGGAGTTGGTGAGTAAATGGTGACACCTACTATCGTCGTGACGGACAAAAGTATGACAATGAGAGACGGGCTGAGAAATGCTTCCATTTCCCTTTGATGGGGTCTTGCTGTAAAAGGAATATTCTCACATTTAGGAAAGAATGCTGGTTTATTTCCTATAGCCAGTAGCTAAAACACACTGTGCCTCACAAAAGAACATCTTTGAAGTCTTATCTGCCTTGCCCGTTGTGTGTGTGTGTGTGTTTTTAAATTATTATTATTTGCACAAACATGACTGCATAAAATCCAGATGATGAAAAAAATAAGAATATCAGGAAAGGTCAAGAAGCCAAAGGCATTATACAAAGGACCTTCGATCAACCTTAGAAGAAGAACAAACGATAATAAAACTAAGCTCACTAATTATGATAATTATAATTATAGGGAAATACAACAAAAGGTGATGACAAATAACAAGAAGCACACAAAACGAACAAAAAAAACTAACCAATGAGTAGACGACAATCCAATACAAACAAAAACAAAAATACATGAAAAACAATGTGGGGGGCAAAAAGAATATACACACAAATCAAGAAATAATTAGACATCATGAATTAAATGTGATGAGAGTTTCCTTTTAAAATGTTCTAAAGGTGGCGAGCTCTCAATAACGTGTACTTTGGCGTTCCATATATGTACACGGCCGTTTCTGAGGGAAAATTTCATTCATATGATACTGTCCAGTATCATATGATATTAAGCTCTCTTATATTATAACAGGATGATGGCGGACAGAGATCGATATAAAGACAACTGAGGCAGCTGTCCAGGTGAGAGACTTGTCCTACAACTCTAGAATTGTGGCAAACAATAATAGTGATAACAGCTGGTCGGCGCTCGGGCCCTAATAATAATAATAACATTTTATTTTATAAAATAACAAAAATAAAATAAAAACTCTGTCTCGTTTAGTTACATATATTTTTTTCGGAGATAACTGTGGTTTACATTTTAAAATCCAAATGAATTCACATCAAAGCATTTTGATGTCAGATGTGTGTTTTGTTGTTGTTGTTGCTGTATGTACAGTATGACTGCACATGACTCATACAGCAGCTCTGGACCATTAGTGAATTTTGTGCATAAGTGAGAGAAAATTGGAAAAAACAGGAAACTCTCCCGAACCGCCCATTTTTTGGGGTGAAACAGTTTTCAGTTTTAAAGTCATATATGTCACTTAGTGCATATAAACTCATTGTTGACTAGCATATTTGTCGCAACCTAATGTCCTCACGAAAGACAAAAAGTACTCCTGAGGATCTGTGGCCTGAGGTTCAAAAAAGAAAAAGAAAAAAAAAGGCATGCAAACAATTTGACCCCCCAAACTAGCATTGGAAAACTGGCCATTTATTAGAAATTAGTTATGGGCGGGAAAACATGTGACCTCCTGCTCCCAGAGGACGCATCGGGCCATTATGTCTGACTGGTTTGGGATTTCAAGGACCCATTGATAGCCATTGTCAAGATTTATTCTGTCATCAGTTGACGGCAGGACTACAGACATATATCACTGATGTCACCGGGCTGTGGGTCAAAACCCCCAGAGGAATTCCTCAGAGGATTCCTTTCAAAATAAGAAGAAAGGAAAAAAGTATGTCTCCAGCTACAGCCAGGAGGAAAGTTATCTTTGCCCCACAGGACGAGGCAACAGCACAACAGCAATGGGACGTAATAGGTCACCAGTCAACATGCATTTTAAAACCTTCTGTGAAAGTCTTCAAATGAAAAAGGTTGTACTGTCCAATCCCACATTTCATTTCCAACCTAAATAAAATGTTGTTATGATTATGTGCATCTAATCAAAAAAGAAAATGTATTCCTCATGTTGTTGTCTTTTCAATCACCCCTTGTGTGTTTGCTCATTTATTCTGGCCTGTGCTGAATATTCCGCTGTCGGGGGACGCATTGACAAACCGTCAGTCATCTTTGCTGGCTGCTTCTGATACCGACGTCCCACAATACAACAGGAGGATGTGGTTGTGAACATATCGTGGCAATATTCCATTTTTTTCTCTCCAATTTAATCGCTAAATGAGAAAGATTGTCACTCCGTGTCTGTACAAAGACCAAAGATAGTGTCTGCAAACAATTTAATCATTCATTGTGTTTCCTTGGTAACTAATTCCTACAATTGATGGTATGATCATGTTAAGGGATTTACAGTCAGTTGGAATATTATATCTTACTTTCAAATCTTCAGATCTTCAAGGTTCTCCAACCCTTTGGCTTTTAGGTGTCCAACACACTGAAGAGGATTATGGAAAAGTTGGGTGCACGTTTGCCACTTTGGTAGTTTGTAATGTAATTTTAAGTCTCATGCAAAATCTCCCGCAGAGTGGGCTAATTGGACCAGTTTACATTGTCTTACAATATATTTTCTAGATGTCTCGGATATACAATTGACTTGTCAATTACAAGCCATGAAACAGAATATTTGTAACTGACACAAATATATACATCTGGAACAGCCATAGCTGCAAACATTGCATTTTTATTTTAGGGTGTCACCCTTTTTATATGAACTGAGATATCAGTTAATCTCAATTTTTGTACAACTTGGGTTGGACAGAGTCAACATGGACCTGTTTATTAATATTAATAGTTCATTCTAGATTGCACATTCATTTTAATTACTGAAGTTCTGAACAATTAGAAAATTAGGAAAATGGTTTTGGAAACTGGAAACTGTCATTCTCGGTCACCACATGTGTATCCGGGAGAACATATCTTTTGGATGTGGTAGAGCAGGAGATTGGCAGCATCAATGAGCGGCTGACAAAATCTGCAGAAAAAAATCGAGCGATGCAAATCGTGTTGACTTGGAGCCGAATTTCCCAAAGCAAAGTTTCCGACACCTTGTGGAATCCATGCGCTGAAGAACTGAGGCCGAAGGGTGGAGCTACCACAGCAATCGAAAGAGGTTTAAATTACTTACATTCACGAGCAATAGAATTGGCAATGGAACCTTGAAATTGCTTCAACGATTTCAATAAAGTCAGAGCTTCTGTGAAATAGTTTTATATATAGGCAAGAATGCTGCTGATCCCTCCCAGAGCAGTGACAATGGTTTGTCCCATAATTATGTCCAGTGATGATCTGTAATGCGGAGTCGTTTACTGCATCATAAGTTGTTTTTTTTTGGGGGGGGGGGGGGGGGGGGGGGGGGGCCTGAGTAAGTAAATGTCAGTATTTAAGAATATTGGTGATTTAACTGCATTTATTATCTATGAGCTTACTTTATGTGTTTTGAATCTGCATTTGCAGGTCTTTGGAAAGCCATACTGTATGTGCATACTGTAAAAAAAAAGAAGCTATATGCATTGTTTCCAGGTGGGGGTTGATTGCTATAGTTCCCCTGCGTTGCATTCGTCTTCCGCCGCCCCGGCCATTCTGGCGAGGCCCTCGGTGGCGAGGGCTGGGCCCCAGTCACAGCTAGTGTGCTGTTAGTGGAGCTGCAGCAGCTGTCTGCCCCCCCCCCCCCCTTACTGCTCTGATCTCTGCTCCACAGTTCACACCTGATCAACAGCGGCTGCACTTCACACAGGAATTTTCCATTTTCTATTTTCTGTCACCCTCCACAGCCCGGCCCCACCACCCGACGGGCCCCCGGACCCATGGCAAGACAAGTGGTGCCCTAACTACTGCAGCAGCACGTGGTGTGTCAGGCCTGCTGCCACGACTCGAGCTGTGGAGTGACTGGGGACTTTCTGGTTCTCCATCATTCAAGATCCCCTGCAGTCACGTTTTAAAGTATATCAAAATAATCTACTATGCCTAAAATGTTGTCTAACATTGTTTACCCCCCAAAAAATGGAAATGGGGGCTGGAAACCGTCCACTCTCTCTCCCTCATTGAGGAATTCTGAGACGATGAATATTCATGATATGCAAATAACACAGGCCTCGCCCACCACAGCTGCTCGCGCCAGGTTGACCGGTGGAAGAATGTGCGCCACAAGACGGCTAGGGGCAACGTCGGCGAGATTCAGCCATAAAACCTTCGCCAACTGCTAATGCTAACGCTAACTGTCTGCTGACACACCTGCTGTCCTCTCGTGGATGCTAACTGCTAATGCTAACGCGAACTGCCTGCCGACACACCTGCCGTCCTCTCATGGATGCGCTGCACCGGAAGTTTCCGGTTTCTTCGCCTCACATTTGCATAATTCGCGACGTACCAAATCTAGCTTGAACAGGATCCGTTTGAATTTCACATTGCAGAGGAGTGACACAGAAATCTCCTCCTGCGGCTGAAAACGCACGTCACTCGTGACCATGCACGAACACTGGGCACGCGCGTCCTGGTGTGAATAAAATGTGCATTGCAAGTAGCCACTGCAATTCTAATAATAGGCCAACAGTAACTTAATACTGGGGTGAGCGGAAGCAGGCACGCATTCCTTCGACTTTCCTAATGTCATCTTTGAAGCTTGTTGTTGGAATCATTGTGAGGCATTCAGGTTGTGCATCGGTGAGCCGGTTTCTCTGTTTCCTGTTGATTGTGCGCATGGTGGAAACTGTCGGCACTTGTGTACTTGCTCACGAAGAAGGACATCACATTCCGTACCAGGAGTTTTAAAAAAGTTGGGAAATCTGCCTCGCACAAGTGGCTAACACCTGATCCGAGTTCAACTTCAAGAATGTCCTTTGTCTGCAACTCTGCTATTTCACACTTTCCAGAGCAGCACAGCTAGAAGGGCAGAGCCGTGTGGTAACTGGAGAGAGAGAGGATACAGCCACATGGAAGGGGTTTGCAATAAAGTCGAAAATGTCTTTGTACTCATTCATATCGACGAATGAGATGGGTCATCTGTGGCGATAGCTCTGAGATTTGGTCAGGTATCCAGAGCACAGTTATTATTTAATTCTGGAATGCACTCTTGACTGCAATGAGCACGTTGCTTGGAAGGAAGGAGCACCTGTCACCCGTGAGGGTCACTGCACTAGTTAACTTAGTTAACACCTCTGAACTCGGAAGTCTCTCCAGGCTTTGTGTGTTGGCTGCGGCGGATGCCATGCGAGCTGCCAATTGAAGGCGAGCTGCGCAATGAGCCACACTGGTCTAGTCTGCAGTCGGTTGCTGACTCGTGCCAAATCCTACGAACTAGGAACAACAATAATGAAAAGTACGACGAGGGGTTTCTTTTTTTGGATCGATGGCGAGATGAAACTGTCACTGACGGTAATGCCTCGGGCACACTGCACGATTTTCAAACTCGTCAGATCGCTGTACCGTTCCTACACACCAGTCTTTCAGTCGTTGTGCTGTTCACACTACGTGACTCATCTGCGACGACGAATGTTGTCGTGTTGACGTGCCACAGTTCCTCCCCCGGGTTTCCAGGTCGACGCGCTCACTGCCTGTCACCTCACAGCTCACGCAGGAGATGGGTTCCCCGACGTGTCCAGATATTTAACCTGCCAGATATCTGGCAGACGTCGGCGCGTCGTTGCTAGTTCACACATAGCGATCGAGTGCCGATTTGCGAGCCCTGATTGTTCGCTGATTTTCCTCAGATCCGCTGGCCGCTCAAGGATTGGTCTGCGAGCGGAAAATCTGGCATCAAATGGCATGGTGTGAACTCGGCGTAAGTGTTTTTTTACGTTTTTCCTTCACCGCCGGTAGTCGAGTCTTGACTGATAAGAACCGATCAGGAAGCGAAATGCTCCTGAAACGGGGGCCAGCCGCGATGCGATTTAAAACAGAAGGGCAGTGGTGTGGATGTTGCCTCAGTGACTGGGTCAAGTGTCGAGGACGTGCCCCTTTGTCCCCAGCAACGTCAGCAGGGCCGCTGAGCCGGGGCCTTCACTGTCTGTGCGGGAGCCTTTGAGGTGAGACAATGCGCCTGCAGAGGCGAGATGAGAGCAGAGATTGACGGGTGACAGGGGTCAATGGCAGCCCTTGCAGAGGTCACAGGCAGGTAAGAGGGCAGCGCTGTGTTCAGAGCCACTCAGAAGGCCATCCGTCACATGTTCCACAGACACAATGACATAAACAAACAATGCCTGGTGTTACTTCAACTGAGAGGAGGGAAAACTGCCATCACTTGTTTGTGGTGGTGATGGTGTGGGGATCAAGACAAGCTAATGTCTGTCATCATTCGGCTCTCTGTTTAGTCATCAGCATAAAAAACAGAAAATTCGGACAAATGAATAAAACACGTAAGCTTCAAAGGACCATCCACGAATCGTCTCAATTGGATCTTGTTGCTGAAATACCGCAGACTGAAATAACCAAGTGTCGTTGTTACCTGCGCAGGAGGAGGGGCTGGGGGTCAGGTGGCCATGGAAGGAGCAGCGTAACAGGACACTTTCGGAGACAGCACTTAAACACTTAAAAAAGAAAAACACCCACAAGTGCGTCTCTCGTTTCTGCTCACCTGTGAAGCCCCGGCATCGAGCCCCGAGCAAGTTGCGACAGGACCCATGACTGTGGCTCCAGGTGAAGAAGGGGCTCCATGAGGCCGGATTTATACCCCTACATGCGGAGGCCACAGCGTCGCGGCCACGCACCCTGTCCGAAGTGAAACCTCACACCGGCGCTACCGTGATGATGGATGTACTCTGCTGGGACTCCTTGTGTTCTCCCCATGTTTAACATTACCTGGATGAAAGTGTAGCCCTGGAAACAGTCAGTTATAGAAGCACTTGGAACACTCACTTGTAAGTATTAGGGATGTCCCGATCGATGTTCCATATCGGTATCGGGGGCAATATGGGCCAAAATGACTGGATCGGATATCGAAGAAATAAGAAGTAAAATCCGTTCTGATACATTACAGTAAACATACCAAATATATCTACTAAGCCTTGAACAACATTCCGTTAATTTATTATCATTTAATTAACGGTTCACAGTTCAATTAGTTTTTTGCTTGTTTGAACGGTGCTGACCATGAAACATTCTGCCAAAAGTTCTGTGAGGAATAAAACAGCAGTATTCCATAACCCAGTCATGTTGCTGGCTATGCCTGACATGTTTTCCTTTAGGGGAGTTGATAATTTGTTTCCCAGTTGAGAATGAGTTTTGAGATGGCTGGGTTAATCAAAGTGCATCCTGAACAATGCATTTTTAATATTTTATTTTACGAGTGGGGAAAAAATTGTATGAGATTTGTATCGGATCGGTATCGGCAGATACTCACGGTTGCAGGACGGGTATCGGATCGGACACAAAAAAGTGCTACCGTCCCATCCCTAATCAGTATGATATCGTATGATTACAGGCAACTGGAGGTAGAGACGGCTGTCCACCAAACTGAGGGTCGGCGGTTCGATCCCCACTCCCCCCCCGGTCTGTGTGCCTCCGGCGGCTCCTCCGGCATGAATGTGTATAAATGAATAGCAGCAACTATATGGATGCGTGTGAACGGTTGAAGCCCTGTCTTTAAGTCTACACGACTAGAAAAGCACTATATAAAAGACTATATAACACGTGTGCCTGTCATTGCAGAGGTGGAACGCAACACTCAACTACAAATTAGAACCTACACCTCTGACTTCAGGCCCTAACGGGGCGGCGACGGCGGCTGTCAGAGGGGTTGGCTCTCACTTCTTGAGTAGCCAGCGGTCAAGTGGCCTCTATCTGAGGGAGGGAGGGGGTGGGGGGGGGGGGGGCTCTGATAAGAGCGTTTGATCTTGTTTGCTTGAGTGGAAGGGAAAACACTGGTGGGGGGTCAAAGACGTTTACAGTAATGCCATTAGCCCTCTTCGCCGGGTCACAAGCGCGTGGACTAATGGGGCGATTGCGGAGCGGGGCTTCAAACAGGCGTTGGCGCCCTATCATGCAGCACATGATTGCTTTTTAATTACACTGTAATTGAGTGAGGCGGGTTTTTTTCATGGTAAACATGTCACCTACTGGGGAGGGGGCTGCTGGGGGGTTGAGTACCACATATTTGACAGTAATAACGGGGTCAGTGATGCTGCTTCATGGTCTGTCAGCACTATTTTTTTAAGACTGAACATCCCGATTGAGCAGACAACTTGTGAAATCAAGCAATCTGAAGGCGGCTCTTACTACGTTTTCTTGGGCGTTTGCTTTTAAGATTTTTCAGGCATATTAAAGAACAATATTTACCATTCTAGTTCTAACTTGGGACCACAAGTAAAAAAAAGAAAAAAAGAAACCACAGGGGCTTCTCGCAAACGTCTGATCACCCAAATGTACCGATCGAAATGTTTCCGCGGGGACGCGGGAGGGGCGAAAGGGCTCCCGGCGAGCCTCTCAGGTTCAGACAGGAGGCATCGGGCGGACTGAAGGAACAGTCAACAGCAGAGCCCGAGATAAAGCGCGAGATCTGACAGCGGATACGGTTACATGTCACTTCTGATAGCTCCCAGCATTCCTGAGAAAATGTCCTCCTATACCTCACTTCAGCACCCGGGCCCCCTCCCTCTTGCCCTCCTCTCAGTTTGACAGGCTAAGCGGCAGACACAGAGGTCCACAGCAGGGTGGGTGGGGGGAAGGTGGGGCGGTTAGTGATAGACAAGCACTACCCTGCTCCCCGTACATCTCCAGTCACACTCCAATGAAAACGGGAGCAGCTCCGTGCTCTCAGGGCTCGCTGGGTGCAGACAGCAGGTCAGTCACAGATAGAAGGGGGGGGGGGGGGGGGGGGGGGGGGGATCAGGCAGACACTCCTGACGGCATCTGTCTCTTAGACCAAAGAAGAAAATGAAGAAGAAGAAGAAGCTGTGTGAGGGGTTCCTCTAATCCATCATGGCTGCTTGGGCTTGTTGGGAAGAGTTGTTTTCTCTACAAAAAGGAACCAGCTTTTAATGGGACAGCAATCACAGAATAAAACACAATCGTTGTGTTCTATCATGTGAAGGCAGACGCTGTGCAGCAATACACTAACACCAACCAAATGTCGCGGCATGTATTCCCCGACCCTACAAGGCTTTTCTGCTACCTGTTGGGTTCTGGAAAGAGCTCACCTATTGGTTGTAGACGGTTGATGATATCAAACACCTTTGATTTTATTGGAACGTCAAGAGGAGAAAAAGGCCGACTCGCAAGAGCTCAGATCCCCGCCTCACACCAAACCATCAGCTCGACTCAACTCGAGCAAAACTCTCATGATTTCATACCGACTTTATGCCGACGATGGAAATTTGTCTACGTTGGTGAAAGCGCTTGACAGTCGCGAGGTGTAAGGCCGTCATAAGCGACCCCCGAATGCTGTGGAGACAATCTGCGTCCCGTTTACTCCATTATCATCGTGTCTGATAATGCGTTTTTCAGGTGTGTTGGTATGGACAGAGGATTTAGTTCAAACTAAAGTGAACATCAAACGACAGACTTTTTTTTGAAGAACCTTTCAAAGCGAACAACATGTTGGTTTTAAAAACAAAGAGCTACTGCGTCTTTGTCACGTCGACGTTGGGTGCATCTCCAAACGAGGAAGAACAGTATACAACCAATCACGCCGTGATCGACTCATCAGCTACACAGCAGCTCGCAAAACTAACAAATAGGATAATATATATGTATATATATATATTTATATATATACATACACACAACTGTACAACTGTTCCCGGTCTCTCTCTCCCCTCACCCCAACCCAACCCAACCCCGGGTCAGGTTCTGTTGGAGGTTTCTTCCTGTTAAAAGGGGAATTTTTGTTTCGACTGTCGCCAAGTGTTTGCTCATCTCGGGAACTGTTGGGTCTCTCCATAATATTGCCAAAGTGCTTTCAGATCATGTATGTCGTGATTTAGTACCACACAAATAAAATGGGAAATCATTTGAATCCATTATAATATTTGCAGTTGATAACTGCCAAAAAAAGGGCCGAGGTTCCCACTCATACATACACGCCATTTGTCTAATTCCGGACGCGGCCGATGAATGACACCCTGTGAGGTACCGTCCACCGGGGGCCGACCCACCCACCGCAAATTCGGACCGCTTCAATACACAAGTGCACCTGAACCGTGAAGGAAAGGTGAAAATTAAGTCTCCTGTGGGGTATTAAAAAAAAAGAAAGAAAACAAGCTTGTGGGCTTATCTCCTGGCTGGAACGAGGCCCCTCCCCAATGTGACACACAAGGAGGCAGGGAAGCCGCCCTGAATGGGGAACAACACGGCCCTTTACAAAGACCCGCGATAAACAATTTGTCCTGAGTGCCAGGGTTCGGATTTGACCATCTAATTGCCGGTTCGGGATTGGGAGAGTGCGTGAGGTGACTGTGAGGGGCCGGGGAGCCGCCAGGGCCCTCGGGGAGAGCCAGCGTTACACAATGGCAGCCTTTCTTTCACATGCAGCTTCGACAAAGTGGGTGTGCTCAGCAGATTTAATCCCACATTCAGACCTGACAAGGAAAAGTCATTCGTATTGAAAAGGTGGGTCCAACACTGTTTCAGGTGCCTCCTGTCTACCTCCTTCAAAAAAAAAAAAGGGAAGAAAGAAAAAGAAAGAGAGAGAGAGGAAAAAAAACATTATTATGGTGCATTATAGTTTCTTCTGCTACAGGTGAACAGGGCAGAGAGGGAACCTGATCCTTATCAGGATCACCTCTGAATCCTCCACTGGCATTCCTCTGAATGGGCTTTGCCTTTTCACAGAGGCCCTAATCAACCAGGAGACCATTCCTGACTGCTGTGTGCGCGTGTGTGTGTGTGTGTGTGTGTGTGTGTGTGTGTGTGTGTGTGTGTGAGTGATGAGTAGCTGACACAATAACAGCAGGCCATGCATGTAAAAGGATGGCACAGTGGTACAGGATTACAGGAGCCTCTTCTGCGGTGGCTTCAGCCTCATACCTTCACCTCCTAATACGAATGGGATCTTTAAAGCCCCTAATGCACCCTACCCCCTTCAAGAGGTCCATTCTCACATACTAAACCCCCCCACCCCCCCGCTCTTACAGGTCACCTGCTTTCTGCTCCTTAAATCGTCTCAGCGTGCAGCTTACATGTAGTGCACAGGTAAAAATTTATTAAAAAAGTAATTACACAATTGTTCTCGCCAGCATCCACCTTGTTCAGCGTCCGACCATCAGGTCCATCAGGTCGCTCTGCAAATTCGGTTCATTTTCCTTTTCCTTTTTCACTGCGACTGAACGATGCAGTGCATCCTCGTGGGGTGCCGGCGTCTCTGCGTTGAGTGTTGTTCCGTCTTCACGAATCCTTTGCAAAGCTGATTGCAAAAAATAACCGAGCAATAGGAGTCCTCAATGACGTTGGATATCTTGAACGTGCCAATTCGATATTCTTAAAGTCACAAGCACCGAAAAAATTGAAAGTGATTCGAATTGAATTGAATTGATTTCATTCACTTGTTCATTTCACGTAGATTGTGTATTTTTGCATCCCAGTCTTCTGGCTAGCTCACAACTTGCCGGTCGTTTGAATAATTTTAACGCCCAGTGTTACGGATGACCACATTTGTCGGAGCTCATACTCGGTGTCCCAGGATCCTTTCTTTCTCCGTGAAGACACTAAGGCAAGGAACGAGTTGACCATGAGATCCAATCTTCGGAATTTGCTCAAGCCACAGTTCGCATGCTCCAACATCCTGTTCACTTTTTTCGAATGCCCCTAAAATGTAAAATCATTTTATTTCTTCAGGGAATGAAACATTCTCGTTGAAACCATGTTCTGTAATTTGTTTTCATTTCATTTTATGCACTGATCATTCAGAGGTCAGATGTTGATCTGCAAATCTGTGTGGCGCATAGTAGAATGTGAATCCACAATAAATCGTCATGCCATGAAAAAAATACCTGTGAATAGGTGTGATGTAACCACGGGTGTAGTTACTGTAGTCTAGATGAGTCCGCTTGTTACCCGCCTGATTATTGGACTGCTGATAATGATAATGACACCGATCTCACGTCGACCCCCTCGAACGTCCCTCGGGGTGACGCCATCGAGGGTTTACACTTCAGGCCACATGCGCCGCAATGTGTGCCGCGTTCACATGCGTCAGAGAGAACCCTAAATTTCTCTCTCACCTCCAGTCGACGGAGAGAGGCTCACTTCAAAGCGGGGGCCGAAGTCACGGGGGCAATAGAAGCCCGGGACCAACAAATGCACAAGTTGTAAAACTTAACAAGGTGTGAATGCCCTCTGCGTGCCCCGGCTCTCCAGTATGCAGGGGCAGCCTGTGGAGGTTCTCAGGGCCTGGGGTACACTGCAAAAAAAAAAGGAGACGATGACTCCGACGAGACGTTCACCGCCTCTGACGGCAAACAAGCAAATGAGCGTGTGTTCACAGGGCGGGACTGTCCAATTCACATTGGGATCCACACAATTTACCCCTCGCGGCGCGCGGAGCATTTGATCTGGCTTTAAAAATATACATATACTAGCCGAAGCCCACAGTTGAATAATATCAATCAATTAATATTAAATGTGTCGAGTTCATACATAGTCCATGAAAACCCATATATATTTTTTTAAATTATGCCAAAAGTGAGGGCCTTATAATTTGCAACAATACTGTTTTTGCAGGATCGAGGGTTTAAAGCTACGCTGACCAACTCCATGAGGATGTGACGCTCATTGTAAAGAAAACCAAATCGTTACAAAAATGAATTAAACAAAGTACTGGACTTTAAGTACTTTCACAAAGAACAGGATTTTTTGGGGAGGGGGGGGGCTTACAGCGGCGGACATTTTGGATAGCCCAAGAAGTCCAGCGTTTTTATTTCAGTGACCATTTAAAAAAAAAATGAATACAGTTTTCATTGTGCTTCTACACATTAACATGAAATTACAGACGACGGCGGCAGATGGACTGAGTGTTTCATGCCGAAGGGAACATCCAGAGAGGATATCGGGAAAAGAGTTGCTTCATTTAGGCCTCTTCGTTGCCATATCGTCTTCTGCAGTGCCACCGCCCGTCGGACTGGACGGGAACAGCTTTCTGTAGCATGCAAGTGTTTACTTCAGTGCGTCACAAGAAGTTCCTGGCAGATAAGGCCTCAAACGGACCGCGTGGAACTCAATCCGACATTTCACTCGACGCTGAAGTGGTGGAGCAATTTTGCTGCACATGTCGTAGAGGAAAGACTGGATTTGAATTTATTTTGTATGGACTTTTTTAAGATTGGACACGGCAAAGGTCAACTTAATGCTGTAAAAATCCAAAAAAACAGAAACAGAACAGCAAGTAACAGAACACGATGTAACTTGGTCGAGGGAGATAATTCACTCATCACACTCGCTATGCGGCAATATTAATCAAATGTTTGCCAAATTTGGCCACCGCGAGCTGAACAATGAAGGTAGCAGTAGTTTTTTTATTATTTTTTTTACAGTGTAGCAGCTCTTGGGGGTAGGGGGGAGTGTTTAGAGAGGAAACATCAGGTGGCTGGTTGGACCACTGGGCATGGACACTTCTGATTTATCTGTGCATTTTCAGAATTATGTTGCCGACCTCTTCACCCCGCTGCCATTTGTGTCACCCCCAAAGTTCTGTTCAGGCAATCACCCCCCCCACACACACACACACACACCCCCACCCAACCCAAACCCCCGAAACACTACCAACCACAGAGAAATACCTCCCACCTCAAGCTGCAGTGTCAACTGCAGTTCAGTACATATATACATATCAGTATATATACCTCTCGTTCATAGTGTATTCAGTGTTTCCATCACTTATACTGTCAACTGCACTTTATTTATACTGATCTATTTGCACTACCTACTGCTATCTGCTGCTAAGCCTATTGTATTCATTTATTTATTCCTGTACATATATGCACATACTTTGCACTTTACTGCCTTTTTGCACTTCTGGTTAGAGGCTAAACTGCATTTCGTTGTCTAAGTACCTGTACTCTGTGCAATGTCAATAAAGTTGAATCTAACCTAATCTAAAAAGTACACAACACATACACACTTTGGTCAGAAATAAATACTGTACACAGGACCAGCTCTCTTCAAGCCGCGGCCTGCCGAGGAGGGGGGGATCTGTGAAGGGGTCACTGGACGCCAAAAACTCGAGAAATGTTGCCCGAGTTGTATCAAAACCTACTTGTAGAAGATACTAGACAATCAAATATTTATTTTGATTATTTTAATTAATTATAAAAGTGTTCTTAATTGAGGGGCTGCACGGTGGTGGTGTAGTGGTCATCGCTGTCGCCTTCACAGCAAGAAGGTTCTGGGTTCGCAATCCCGGTTTGCGAACCAACCAGGGCCTTTCTGTGTGCAGTTTGCATGTTCCCCATTCGTCCGCGTGGGTTCTCTCTGGGTTCTCCGGCTTCCTCCCACTGTCCCAACACATGCAGGGTTTGGGGTAAGGGTCAATTGGAGACCCTAAATTGGGCCTAGGTGTGAATGTGAGAGTGAAATGTTGTTGGTCTCTGTATGTTGGTGACCTGTCCAGGATGTAACCCCGCCTCGAGCCCAATGTCCGCTGGGATTGGCTACAGCGAGACAATCAGAAATGTCTCTCCTGAATAATATGAGAATGTCCTCTTACTGCTCTGAGGAAGAGAGGGGCCTCAGAAATACTGTTTAATGTTTTGTTCCCTTTGTTTGGGACACTTCCCCTATTGGCACTACACGCTGTGGTGAAATGTATAAATCCATCCGAAATACTTACCGTCCTCTCGTCTGTCTGACAGGGGGGCTTTGTGGCCCGCTTTGGACAGAAGCAGTACTTGGCCATGAGCATCCTTGCCTACCTGCATCCTCGCCTGCCTGCATCTTCGCCTGCCTGCTGTGGAAAAGAAGGATTTAGCCAACACTGCCACCTACTGGCCACGACCAGAAAGTCTCTGCAGGGGCCACTGTAACTGTAGTGTCTTTTGATTCTCCAGAAATTTGCTCAGGTGTTTAATAGCACAAACATGTGCAGCTCACAGGAATAATTATCAAAATCACAAATAAAAAAAAAATGCTTGCAAAATTTTAGTTTATGTGCAATGAGTCAAGGACATATTACATTTTCTCTTACTTGACTAACCGATGAAAAACATTGAACTTTTTCCACAACCTTCAAATTTTGTGGGAGCTGCACCGTTACATTTTGGCAAAATTTGCATGTCATATACGCATACATATTTATTACAGATGTACAAAACGAATGTACGGAGCATTTAAACCGTTCCAACGGTCACATGATGTCTAATACTGTGAGCGAATGTTCATAGAGGAGTACATGGACTTTGTGTTGAGTTGGATCTGTTAATATATTGTGCTAGTATATATAGACCCACATATGTAATAGGGCTGCAACCAACGATTATTTTCTTAATCGCTTAATCTGTCGATTATTGTCTTGATTAATCGATTAGTTGTTTGGGCCATAAAATGGTGAAAAAAATGACGATTGTGTTTCCAAAACCTCAAGATGATGTTTTGTTTTGTCTGCACACCAGATATATTCAGTTTTCTGTCACACAACACACACACACACACACACACACTCATGCACACACTCACACACACACACACACACATTATTAACAACCAAAACTGCGTTTCAGTGTCGCTCAAACTTCCAGATTCCTTTTATTTGTCATTTTTAGAGCAGAGCTCTGAAATCTGCCTGGGAACCAATCAGTGGACTTTAGATTGTGTCCGCGCAGGAGAAGAGGAGCGACGCCGGTTGCACAGCCCTCCTTGGCGACGAAGAGCAGCTGAGAGTAATGTCTCCACGTCGGAGCAGGGAGAGCACACAAGATCCACATTTCTTGTGGATCTGGAGCTGATCGGTCAAAGGTCAAGGTCTGGGTCAACAAAAAATACGGCCCTAAAACAAACTTTTCAACATACCTCAGCAAATTATTAGGGAGGCAATCTAATAATATCTTTTATACCTTTACATTGTTTGACCTTTACTGGCACTATTTACTGTAATTCATTGAATTGAACTTACTAATGAGCAGTTATCATCGCGCCACACTTCCAATTTAAGGGCAAAAAAACGAATTTCACAACAGGATCGTTCGTCCACTTCTTAGACTCCAACTCTGCTCCTCAGAAACAGGAAATGTGTCCAGGAAACCCGTTTTGTGCCGGACACGAGGCCCGTGGTTTTTACCTGTTGGCAAAATGTAAATAGGCCTAACTCACTCTAATAACCATAATCCTACATAAAAAATCTACTTCTGTATGGGACCACATACCTACCTGCATACTTAACTGCAATGCTTAAATAAGAAAAAGTGGATTCATTTAAATTTGGTAATCTAATACCTTGATGTCTTAAAAGCATTTCATTTGATTAAAACAGTGCGGACTATTATATTCCATTTCTGACAATAGATCCTCTATCCCCTCACATTAGTCCTTATGAAGGAGAAATGATTTGCATTAATATCGTTGCCAAGAAAGATGACAAAAGCAGAAAGAGACAATGCTGTGTCAGCATTCGCACTAATAAAACATTACATGTACAAAAATAATCATAAGGAGCTAGTTTGCAACATGTTGCTGCTGAACTTAACTTGACTTATTTCTATATTCTGATTTTAGGCAGGAAGTGCCATTGCCTCCCTCTACAATTCATCCCTGGCTCACATTCACCTATGTGTGTTATTTAATTCAATCGACAGGGAGACATATGGGCTTGGTAAGATACCAGAGCCACTTCTTGAGGACATCAGTTAATGGACAAACTCAAAAGCTGCGTGGAACTCTTTCAATTTTGACAGCAGATCATTTGGCAATACATTCACTGTGCGGCTATGTTGAAAGCTTTTGTGCAAACAAATTTTGCCAGTTTTGTTTGATCGATAAGCAGTGGGTGTTTGATGATCTATGAGCAACATGTTAGGTTCTGCAATCCAAGCTCAACTGGTGTTAAAGGGAACTCTACAGTCTGCAATATTTCCATGTAACAGAAAATACATGTGTGGACATAATGCACGATGCACTGGACGGCGTGGCTCCTTTGGAAGTGAAGCTGCTGTTGCGTCACTTCATTTATGAAGAGAAGCTTTTCACGTTAGAGCAACTAAATGACAGAATTGCTGGTTTTGACTATGGTTACATGAATGACGAAGTGCCATTATCAATTTGAGATCTTCTGAAAATGCTGTGAGGCAAACTGCCGCCCAAATGTGGCGTCTCCTGCAAGTGTGACCCTTTTTAGTGGGAGATTTCATTAATAGGGAAGACCAGTTTTGGAATCTGTTCATTTAGTTGGGGGAAATCTGCTGCATCATTGTTGCACCTGTCGTCAGTGTTGGGCTCGCTGTGTTTCTTTTTTTCTTTTTTCATTTTATGGTACGTTATCCGAGAATGCTTTTGTTTGTTTGGACCTCTTTCTCAGTTGTGCAAAGCATAATCCAATGAAAAGGCAAGCACATGTGGTATGCAATTTCAAAAATATTGCCAAAACTCTTGCTTGTAAACATCAGGTTCAACGAATGTACAATTTCCAGCTTGGTGACAATGCCTTTCCTGTGAACATTGGTGCTTTAAAGAAAGCTGTTGTTATACTTGAGGGACTAAAGTCAGCCCTACACGCAGATTTCACAATGAGTAGCATCATTCATGTTACACATTCGCTGACTGTAAATGGCCAGACATACAGGACTGGATCTGTGCTGCCACTCAAGACACAGCGTCAAGGGGAGCACTTATTTGGAGAGATCGTTCATGTTATACCCCAGGGTGAGGCATTCCTCTGTCTTATTAGAGTACTTGAAGTTAAGTACTTTGATGAGCATTTCTATGCATATGTTGTGCAAAAGACTATGAAATGATCAATTTAGATGATGTTGCCGATGTTAGACCTCTTGGCATAATGTCAAATTTCAGCACTGACGAACTCTATCTCAATCCGAGGTATGAGATTTTGTACGTGTGCTTCTGTCGATGGTTATTGATGTCAGGTTCAGAATTCAATAACATGATTTTTTTTGTACTTGTGTTATATATTGTATTACAAATGAATGTATTGCGTGTGAAGTTTTGAAAAAATTTGCTTATTGAAAGGGTTTAATATGAAATCTTACATAAATGACAAATGGATGTATTCTTGCTTTTCATTATTTTTGAAATTAAAGAAAAAATTACAAATTCATTTACACATAATGTGTAAAACTTACACAATTATGTGTTAAGCTGCGTGACACAGCTGTTGTGTAAAATGGCTTACACATTTGCTGTGTCGACCTTAACACAACATGTGTTGTCCCTGAGCACACTGAGTAGATGTGTTGGAATTCAACACATGTTGTGTCATTTTGAACACACTCGCGGAGAGGGCGAGGGGCTAGTGTGGCACCGCGAAGCCTCCACTTAACCCGAAATGCTGCGGCACGAGCTCTGACAGGAACTGGAAGAAAAGTGTTTCTCCAGTGTTGGCGTCTCTGCATTCGGCTTCCTGTAAGATTCCGGATAGACTTTGAAATCCTGCTCCTGGTTCCATATCAGCGCAATAGATCACTTCGCTCTGTAAACTCAGGACGACTTGTGGTTCCCGGAGTCCGTGAGAGAAGAATGGGAGGCAGAGCCTTCAGCCGCCAGGCTCCTCTCCTCTGGACATTTTAAAGTTGGACTTTAAACCTTGCTCTTTGATAAAGCTTATGGTTAGATACAGGATTTGCAGGATACACATCCGTTACTCTCAGCACTGCTGGGGCCTATGACACCCGGCACCTGGCGCGGTGTGCCCTCCGTGGCATTGCCGTGTTTGGCGACCTGGCCTCTTTGTGGCCCGGGGGGCTTCCACGGCCTTGCCACCACCTACGGTGACGTCGAGTGCCACGACACTGAAGCTGGTGAGCGGTCTGACGTCTGTGACATGGACTCAACAACCTGCCCAAATGTGTCGCGCCCCCCCCCCATAATTACTCTTCCGCAAACTCTGCAATGAGAAGGATGTGGACTTCAGTGACGGACATCTGACATGAGACTCGTGTATTGTTCTGTAAATAAACATCTCTGAGCATCAAAACCCTTTTTCCATTTGTGCCAGAACTTGTCAACTCGCTGCCCGACTCCTCACAAACCCCCATGACCTCTGACCTTGCTGTGAAAAGGTTAGAGGAAAAAAAAAGAGGAATTCTTCTCTGAGAATAACCAAGTATCACAAAGACCAGTCGGGGAGACTTTACATTTCTCGGCACGAATGTTGAGTGTGATTTGTGCAACACAAACAGGTAAAGCTCCAGACGGCGTCAGGTCCACTGATCCGCAGAACTCTATAAAACAGAGTAGTCCACTGATACTGAACTAAATACATATGTGAGAATTGAAACAAATGACACGTACGCCGGCTAATAATGATAATTACTACATTTTATATGGCGCCCTTCGAGGGACCCAAGGGATGCTTTACAAGCGGGGGGCTTTGCTGGTTCCCCCCGACCAGGACACCGGTCCAAGCGGGATGAGATGAAGGCGTGAATGAGCGAAAGGCCGGAGTCTGGAGATGTTCTTGAGGTGATAGAGGGCAGATTGGGGTGATGAGTTTGACGTGTGACTGTGGGTTGAAGATGCTGAATATCTCTGGCTCGAGTCTGGCCCCGGGACCCTCTCCCCTCAGCTGGAGACCTCGGCTCCCGAGGACTAGGAGCTGGCGTTTGATTCAATAATAATAATAATAATAATAATAATAATGATAATGAAAACTCACGCTTTGGACAACTGTTGATCCCATAGGCCTTGAGATGACGCACACCAAATTATTGCTTCACAATGAATAAGATGAACTGTGAAATTATAAAAAATAATGAAGGAAACAAATAATGGTTTCTCATTTTCTGTGAAGTGCTAGAGAAACACTGAAACGCAGTTTTAGTTGTTAGTAATTTGTCTTAAAGGATATCGAGATGTCAGCAAATCGACATCTTGCATAGTTGCTTGTTGGGTCAATGTGTGAACCACACGCGGCAAATTATTCTGCTTCTCAGGCATACAAACTGTAAACTTGACTTACACTTATATCGACAATTTCCTGTTTTACAACATTAATCCAACTGTAGGATCCGATCCACTTTTTCATTCAGGCGATCGTTTTGGAGTTGTTTACTGGTTTACTGTAGTTGGCACAAGTGTGGATATGTTTGAATGAAGGGGCTGAATACTAGACCTGCAACAGTTAATCGATAATTCAGTGTTTTTTATGAAAAAAAAGTCTACATTCTCTGATTTCAGCTTCTTAAATGTGAATATTTTCTGGTTTCTATGCTCCTCTGTGACAGTAAACCTAATATCTTTGGTGTGCGGACGAAACAAAGCATCATCTCGGAGGTTTGGGAAACTCCATCGACATTTTTCATGATGTTATGACATTTTATGAACAACTAATCGAGTAAATAATCGACAGATTAATCCACCATGAGAGGAATCGTCAGTCGCTGCCCTACTGAATACTTCTGTCAAAGAGAGATGACAGTATTTACATTATTTTTAAACAGTACATTTGCACATTTTGCAACTTAAAAGAAAAAAGGTTCTATTTTGTCATTGTGGAATACTGGATTCATGAAAATCTACAAGTGCGTAAAGAAGGGGAGGGGCGTGAACAACTTGTGAAGCCAGTGCATGTTGGAGTTTTAGTCCAAGGAACTGTACAACTCCTGCTGATTCACTTGACTTGCGCGCGTAATGGAGCGAGAGGAAGCGTAAAAACCTCTCTCTTTAACGCGTCAGAAGTCCAAACCCACCGCTGTCAGCCATTTTACGCACGCCCCCGCGCCTCGCCGGGGCTTGGACACCGCGGACGCGCAGCTCTCTCCTCAGATCGTCCGTGCGCGCAGAGCCACAGAGCCAGCATGGACCTGCGCTACTCCCGAAGCATCCCCGCGGCTGCGCTGCTCGTCCTGTCGTTGGTCGGGATCCTCCTGCTCGTGCTTCCGGCCAGAGAGGTGGAGACGCCTCCCGAAACCATGGTAATGAAAAAGGAGCGTTTTTCGCCATCATTGGTGTCAGTACTTTCTGTAGTAGTAGTAGTAGTAATGGCAATATGGATTCTCTTATTGTCTCCAAACAAAAGTCAAAAATAATTCAAGATTCAAATGTTACTAATGTGTATTATTATTATTGTTCTTATTATTATTAATATTTCATGTATTATTATCATCATCATCATTTTTCCTTCTGGAACACCTGCTCGTGGTTTTTAGCTGCTATGTCGAACTGTGTTAGAGGCTATGTCAGAGCAAGGAGCTGTTTGTCTTCAGCTGGACAGGACAGTCGGACTTTGGTGGGACAGAACAAATATCTTGACCGTTGACAAGAACCTGAAATTTGATGCCAAATTCTCATGCAGTTTGTAAAGAAGGGAACAGCAACGTCTGTGTTAGTTAAATGGTTTTAATGTTGAAAGGGATGATGGTGGCCTTGTTTTGCAAGTCTTTTCTATCGAATCTGTTCTGACATTAACCGCGATTGCTCGGTTTGGTAACCTGAACATCAGAGAAAAAATAATTCATTTGAGCCATATTGTGAAGGCGGCTGGCAAAGGTGATTGGTGTCCCACAGACCCCTCTGTCGGGCTATCTTTGACCAGTGGGTCCTGAACAGAGCCAGGTCCAGATTAGACTATCAACTTCTTCACCTTGAGTTTGAAACTCTCCCTTCTGGTTGGAGATTCAGAGTACCCCCGGGGTCACAAGCAAATTGGAGTAAAAACTCTTTTGTAATTAACCTGCTTAATTTGCACATGTAATTTGCATAATGTCATTTTAGTATTTTAGAAATAGTAGAGGAAATATGTATCTGCCCTCATTCTTCCTTTCCCTGTAATGAATAATGTTGATGTAAAGTACTGAACTGAGCAGGGGACGCTCTTCACTCCAAACGGGTTGTGCCGGGTAACACACTGACGGTCTATGTAAAAAGAAAAGGTGTGTTGATTGATTTTCAATCCAGTTCAGGGCAAGTATTCACGCATTAGTCTGTCATTGTTAGTTCAGATGGATCGCCTCTTCCCTCTGCCGACAGAACAATGCCGAAATAGGACTGAATGGAAGAACTTTGAAGCTGTCGTTGCAAAAGGGCACACACAGGGAGACAGAGTTCAAAAAGACATCACAGTGCAGAATACCACAGCCCCTGTCTCCGTGTCATGATGGGATTTTTTTTTTTTGGCAGCAGAAGAGCATCAGTCCAACCATATAAGGCAGAGTCATAAGGGCATAGCCGTTGCAGAAACTCTCACACATCCTGGCAATTCTCAGAAGCCGCCGTACATGCTGTAGCCACATCCTGCACCAGTGAAGTAGCCTAATCGAACAGGCCGACACGAGCAGAGCGACACGGACAAACAGCACAAAACAAAATACCCTCGTTCCTTCTACATGTGCAGGAGATAGTCCTCGACTTTTCTGGGTCCACCAGCAGAGCATGTTACTGGGCAATATCTGTCGTGTTGTGAGCATTCTTTGAATAGTTCAAAATGGGCCGCTGGAGGCATGTTGTATGTTCTGTCTTCTGACGTTTGAGCGTTCTTGTCTGTTTTAGTACGGAATCGTTCTAGACGCAGGCTCGTCCCACACCTCCATGTACATCTACAAATGGCCGGCGGACAAGCTGAACGGCACTGGCATTGTCACCCAGCACAGCCAGTGTGACGCAAAAGGTGAGCCCCCCGCTCTGGGCGAGTAAAAGGTTGACACGCGAAACGCTGCACCGCCACGTCAAGACAAAATAAGGCGAGAAGATTCGTCTTCATCGCAAGTCTCAAAGATAGGTTTGTCCAAACAAAAGTGTGTGAGATGACCTGGATTTTTCCGAGTTAATTGGCCATAACATGACACAACATCACACGTGAGCCGATTCCCATCTAAGTCATGATACAGGCAAACACAATGTGCACTAATACCACAAGCAATTATCATCTCTGTGTCTTTATTGGACACACCCATTAAGCATTCACAGTGCTGATGAAAAAAGGAAGTGGATTGGATATGATAACTGGTTAGGCAGCCGCAACCTCAAACAATCAGTATCAGGATCTACGGCTCAGAGCCGCACAACATTCAGGAGGTGAACTGAACTGGAGGTAAATTACAGGACTCCTTCAGCCCACCGCCTGTTCTCAGGATGCCCGGTGTGAACGAGTCATTCCATCTCTGATGGGTTGAGCTCTCCGCCGGGTGGATTTTTTTCTTTCTCTGAAGTTTTTGTTCCGTAGTAGATGTACTAGGATGTTCGGGATCGTTGTCCTGCTGTATCGCCAGCTCCTGCTGACCTTCAGCTGGTGAGCGGACGCCGTGACGTCATCCCAAGAGAGGCCCTACAGGATCGTCTATTGATTAAAACATACACAGGACAAAAACGACGCACACACGCAGCTCTTTTCACGTGACCATTAAATGACTGGCAAAAAGAGAGGGCGTACTGACCCCTGAGTCCAAGCCTTTTTTGTGTGTGTGTTTATTCATACTTGTAACTTGGATGGAAAATTGACTACATCATTGACACATTTACTCATGAATGCAGGTATTTCCAAATGGGATCCGCTACTTTTTCTTGCCACTGTACATAAGAACCACTTAAGGTTAGTTGGGGGGGGGGTTAACCCAGCTGAACTAAACCCTCTAACCCGAGAGTGGCATGGTCAAAAGGACACCTTCTCTTTCACTTCCATGATGTGTTCCTGTAAAAACATTTTTTTTAATACATATCCACTGACTTTATCAGAATAATAAATGTCATGACCTTTGTTCCTAAATGGTCCACTTCCTCACCAGTGCCTTCTTGTCATTTGAATCAGTCAGTTCCTTTTCTTACTTCAGTTTGTTTGCAGAATTTCTCTGGAAACACAAAACCACAGCTTTTATTTCAGTCAATCGTTTTTTCCAGGGAAGGTAAAAAACGATTGACTGAAATAGGGAAGTCCAGTTCCCTGGGGTCAATTAGGAGTTCTCTGTAAAAAGCACCAATTTCTCTGTCTGTCAAGGGGGAGGGATATCCAGCTATGCAGGAGTCCGTGGTGGTGCAGCAGAGAGTCTGAAGGCGTGTCTGGATCAAGCTGTGAAGGACATCCCCAAATCCAGACACAGACAAACTCCACTGTACCTGGGGGCAACTGCGGGCATGAGGCTCTTGAAGTCAGTAGACTTGCCCATTAACACGAGACATTAATTATGCATTCATTTGGAATTGATCAAATATGCTTTCAACTCTCACCATTCTTGAGCAGAATAAACAATGCCACAGAGACAGACCGGATACTGAAGGAAGTGGAAAACAAACTGCGGTCTTACCCCTTCGAATTCAAAGAGGCAGTCATCCTGAGCGGACAGCAGGAGGGCGCATACGGCTGGGTCACAGTCAATTACTTGCATGAAAACTTTGCCAAGGTAAACTCTGACTTTTCGTCGTCCTTTCTGTTCCACACAGGAAGCCACAGAGGAAACCCTTTAAAACGTACAGTAAACGCACTGTGGGTTGGACTAGTACTGGTACTAGGCTATACTAGGCTGTACCTAGTGGTAGTGTCAAAACTGAAAGATGCTATAGTTACAAAACAAGACTGAAATGAAACACACGCACCCTTACATGACGAAGAAGAAGTAGCCAAGATACAATAGCCAGGGTGTGTTGGTTGATCCAAGAGGTTCCAAGGGTTAGTAGGATTTGGTGACATCTACTGGTGAATTTTCAGATCGCAACCAACTGAAAAAATAACAATAATGCCAATAATAATAACTTGGATTTATATAAAAACCATTCAAGATACCCAAGGCCGCTTGGGAAAAAAATTAAATAATGATAGAACCATCAAAGGACAGAGAGTAACAGTAGAGAAGCAAGGAATTATGACACCAGTGGTCAAAGGCCTTTGTGAATAGATAGGTTTTTAAATCCAGAGATTCGGGCATTCATAACTCTACTGGGAGAGAGTTCCAGGGGGTTGGGGGCAACCACACTGAATGCCCTGTCACCATAAATTTCAAGGCTGGTACAGGGCATGGTGAGCAGACCCGTATCAGAGGACCGAATGGTTCCAGAATGGTGTATAGATTTGGAGGAGGTCACACAACTGAAAAGGTGTCCCCACCCTCCCCCTTCCAAGTATGTAGGAGAACCTTCCGTGTCCTTCGGGTAATGCAAAAATTCAATTGTCCTTCTTGGGCTACTGTAGAAACATGGACATCCAACAATACTTTGTATGATTCGCTCAAGCCAGTCTGAAGGCATAAAACCTGTTCCAGACTTCTATCTCTGGGTTCGTCCCAGCACTCTCACATTTATTTTTTTCAGTTTTCAAATTTATTGTCACAAGATGATTATTTGTTCGCTTTAAAAGTACATTTTTTGTGGCAGACAGATCTCTTATTGGACAAACCTGCATGTTGGAAAATGACACTAAAGGCGAAACTACTAACTATGTTCAAAAGTGACTCCTGAACAAGCGTCCGTAAGTGACGACTTGGGATTGAGACTCCACTGTTCACACTGAACCAAAATGACGGACCAAAGACCTTACCTTCATCAGATAAGGACATTGACCAGTGTTATTTGCTAGACGTCATCCTCTGAGTCTTTTTCACTGTTGTAATATTTCCTGCATGAATTAAAATTCTCATGTATTGACACGTCCTCTCTCGCCTCTCAGTATGGTTTCGTCGGGCGTTGGCTGAATCCCGGCAGAGAGACGACTGGAGCTTTGGATTTAGGTGGAGCTTCCACTCAGATCACTTTCGAGACCTCGGAACAAGTGGAGGACGGTGATAACTTAATGGAGCTGAAGCTTTACGGACAAACCCATCGACTATACACGCACAGCTACCTGTGCTATGGCCAAGACCAGTTCCTGAGGAAACTGATGGCCCATCTTATCATGGTATTGTTTAAATATATAAATATATATATATATATATATATATATTTAAAAAAATTATATATATATATATAGACTATGGCTATTGAGAAACATTAACCTTATTTTTAGGATTTCTGACTTTCACAGCTATTTTTGGAGTCCGTCTTGGAATAATAGTGAATTGCTGTAATCATTCTTCCTGTTTTTACTGGCCATTAAAACATACACTTCTAAATGTACTGTGAATGTACAGTAAGTGTTGTGGGACAAAACCCAAAGTCAAAGAAAAAAAAAGTTTCTCTTCGATCTGTGAGTTTGACAAGTTCCGGTGAGAGAGTACAGTTAAAAACTGATTGAGGAACAGATCCCGTTAGGGCCAATGTATGAGCAGGAGGCGGGATTAGACAGTGATGTACCTTTCCTCCAAGGACTCTTAATCGTCATGACACCACCTGAAAGGCCATTGATTGAGATCAGCATCTTGCTGCGGTAAACTCGCCCACAGGGATGTTGGAACCAAAGTACCCTGGAGAAGACGATTGTTCCCCAAATTCACTCCAACAACCTGCGAAATACTGTTCCTCGACATTTCCTGTGTAGACACACACACACACACACACACACACATAGCGAGAGAGGGCACTGAAACTGCTGCTGCTGTTGCTCTGCTTGTGCATACTGGATGTTAGATTAGAGGATCGATACCACTCTGATTTCTGAAGTCCAAATGAGTCATCTGAATATGAAGCTGGAGCTGGTGGCCCGTGAGCTCGGTGAGACAGGAAACTGGGGGAACAGCCGGGCTGTGTACAAAGGTGACAAAATCTGGCACAGACAACCAGCCTCTGACTGGAGCTTCACGTTTGGTGCACGTGAGAGTGGTATCAGTCTTCTAACCTAACCCTAAACAAAGCATCCTTTCCCCAAATGCACATGCAGTTACTTGGAACTAAATTGCCTGAAGTCCAAAAGGTATAACTCTGTTTCTGGAAACTCAAAAAGTGGAAGACAAGGCTTCCAGCAAAATGTGTGCTTTAATCTGAAGAGTACATTCTGCATCTTTCTGCCTCTTTCAGACTCAAGGTGTGAAGCCCGAAGTGTCCCACCCGTGCTACCCGCAACGGTTCAACATGTCCATCAAGCTGGGCAGGGATGTCTTTAATTCTCCGTGCACTAAGAATCACACATCCGCCCCGTTCGACCCCCAGATGACTGTGCAAGTATTCGGCACGGGAGACTACCACAACTGCCTGAGCACTGTGAAACGGATGTTCTCCTTCGACAAATGCCCTTACTCCAGGTGCTCCTTTGATGGGGTCTTCCAGCCCAGCGTGAGAGGAAGCTTCATGGTGAGCGGAGTCTTACAGACAGACACACACACACAAAAGATTGCAATATTCTCACCGCAGCCTTCGTCAACTTTTGATTTACACTTTTGGTTGACAGTACCTACCTCCAAGCCGTTTTCTAACACACAAGACATCTCTCTTGTTCCTTTGTCGAGCATATAATCAAATGGAAAGGGAAGGAGTGTGTGTTACTCTGCATTAACTCGGTGCTCCCTCGTCTCCACAGGCATTTTCTGCCTTCTTCTTCATTCACAGAGACCTCAGCATCCTCGCCGACATGGCCATCACGACGGCCAGTCAAATGGAGGAGGCGGTTCGACGCGTCTGCATCATGACCATCTCTGAGGTACCCTTGAGCACGCGGCTCCCTGAGCCTAGCCCGTGACGAATAGGGATTCTCAAATGTCCATGTTCATGTTTTGAACCACCAGGAGGTAACCCAACGTGTTTTCCTCTCACAGATAACTGCAAAGACAAAGCAGCCAGAGAAATTCCTGAAAAATATCTGCGCCACCTCCAACTACATGCAGGTCCTTTTAACGCAGGGGTACAGGTTCGACAACGTCTCGTTTCCCTCCATCTCTTTCCAGGAAAAGGTGAGGTGCTGGGATTTTCGGCCTGTGTGCTCAAACCGTTGGGCCTGATGCGGGACAGTGTCTTCTGCGCTGCCGCTGTGGTGTGTCAGTGAGCCTCCTCTTGTGCTTTTGCAGGTGGAAGGAGCATCCGTGGGCTGGGCCCTGGGATTCATGCTGAGTCTGAGCAACTTGGTACCAGCAGAGAGCTGTGGACAGATGACGGCTCTGCCCTCGGGGCCTTGGGCCTGCGTCCTCCTTCTCTTCATCACGCTCCTCCTCGTCGCTCTGGCGTACCTACTGATAAGCCACATAAAGACAAGAGCTGACAAAGACATGGTGTAGGAGCAACGGTGATACACCTCTCAGTCCTAATAGTAGTAATTGTATGCACATGTCCAACCAAAGATGTTGTACTGATTCATGAAACAAATAGACATTTTTGTCAGTGTGCATGTTATTAAAACTGAGTCATGAAGTAGTAATAAGTGTGTGCACAATTTTCTTTGGAAATCAGAACCCTCTGCTTTTGTGTGTGTGTGTGTGTGTGTGTGTCTGTGTGTGTGTTTGTGTGTGTGTGTGTGTGTGTGTGACTTACGAATGTTCCAGATAGATTATGTTATACCAGCCCACACCCAACTACAAAGACAAGACAACCTTAACAGACGCAATTTTCTACGTCTTATGAAAGAAGATTTAAATTGAATTTGAGTATCAAAAGCCAAAATGATCATTTAAATTCCAATCAGTAACCATCTGTGGTCATTGTACCTGTAGAGATATTTTTCTCCAGTGAACTAGTCCAGTGTGTTGCAGGTTAATTTTTCTGGGCTTTTTTGTTTTTCATATCTGACCTGTGTTCATTGGGTCTGGCTAGAACAATAGGTTCGAGGGATTTCTGTGGATTTCTGTGTCTACATTTTTGTTCCAATCTCCATTTCCACACAAAATTCAAAATTGTGGACGTTGAGATTTTTTAAAAGTCTTGGCCTCATATATATGTGCCAACCTTAACTAATAAATATTGGTGAAATTTGTGTGTGTGTGTGTGGGGGGGCAACCCCATTAAGTTTCACTACCCCATTAAATTTCACAATCCCATTAGATGTCACATTTTAGGCCTTCTGAGGAGTGTGACAAATTTGTTGATCTTTGTGGCATGCTAGGCCCCTCAATCACAGCTTCCTGTTTCTGTTCAACAGTGTGTCACCATGGCGACGCCGTTTCTTGAACAATCAAGAAAAGACTGCAGCATCAATGTCTGACACACCAGCTCCGAATATGGCAATATAGATTTTCCCCTTCACACCCAGTCAGGAGTCACGTCTAAGAACTAACATATTGATCACAGTTTTCAGTTTGATCATCATAACACATACATGTATATGGTTTCATTGTTTATGTTTCAAAATCTATTCTGTTCTTATGCCCTATGAGCAATTGAAAGTTGGTGATAACATCTTTTCTAAGGTTGGGTGATTCTGTTTTGGACAGGAAACTGTACTTGCATTGTGGCCATACAGCACTGAAGATGTCACTGCATTTATGTTCTGGTTATAATTAAAGTTGGATTAAGTTTCAGTGGGATAATATGCTTCTTTCTGATATTTTATATTGGGCACTGTTCATTTAAATCAATTAAGTATATTTTGTATAATAGATAAATAGCATAGTAAGGACTAAGTACAAAAATGAATAAAAACAAATGCAGCCAAGCCCAGCAGCTGTAGGTGCACTTCATTATTGTATCCGATATATACAAGAGCGGCAGAATTATAGTCAATTCTGCTTTTATCTGATATAAAATATATTTTAAATTAGTATGCTATTAAATAGCATAGTTAGGTCTAAGTGTCACATGTTTGAAGGAACAGTATCCAAATGCAGGTATGGGGAAAAGGGAGTATTTAATAACTAAGGTAACAAAAAACAGACTTAGTGGCTACCTAGGGCCCCCTGGCCACCAGGGGGGCCCCTTGCCCAATGTAACTATAGGCACGGTGCAGCCATATTCAGTCAGACAGTTGATGGAAAAGGCAGTAGAGTATAAAGATAAGATAAAGGCAATGTCACAAAAGAGGACATGCATGACTAATTCTTAAATCAAATTCTGCTTAGGGCCCCATATAGGCTAGTGACTGGTGTGGTGCCAAAGGGTGATCGTCCGCCAGAAACTGATCTCTGTCCGTTTTGTCAGGTAGCATACTGTGATTTATGAGTTGTATGGTCCATTTAAAGGTATTTCAACAGATGGAAATCTGCATGGGTTATAATCTAAGACAGAGACGGTGAAATAATGCAGTTATAAGGATAATCCTAGTAATTTCTTTATTTTGTAACATAACCCATTACCGTGTATCATCGTGTTAATTACAGTGTAGTAATATTAGACATACAGACGCATACAAACCTTCAAATCAATAGGATCGCCGATCACTTTTCGGCACCGCACCGACCCTGACCGAGCGGGAACCCTTCCCCTGGCTGTTTCTGTTTCCGGCGGACCGCTTACAAGGTCGCAACACCGGAAGTTTGCCTTGACGGCGAAAAAACGCGTATGTGTTGTTTCTGCTTTTTCGTTGTTGTTGTTGTTCTCCTTCTTTTTCTTCCTGTAGCAATCTGTCTGTCTCTGCATCTGCATCTGCAAACTCGCAGAAGCACGACGGCAGCATGTTCGCGGGGCTGCCGGAGCTCGGGATCTCCAACGGCGAGGACCTGAAGGAGACGCTCACCAACTGCACCG
The DNA here is from genome assembly GCF_022379125.1 of Scophthalmus maximus. Classification (NCBI taxonomy): domain Eukaryota; kingdom Metazoa; phylum Chordata; class Actinopteri; order Pleuronectiformes; family Scophthalmidae; genus Scophthalmus; species Scophthalmus maximus. The sequence goes on from NC_061517.1 coordinate 25,241,332, forward strand.
AGCCGCTGAAAGCCATCGACCAGTTTCAGGTGAGACGCGGACAGCTGTGAGCAGACGTCCCGCGAAGACCACGACTTGATCGATTATACAATATGCACCATGCATTGATGGGTCGCCGGTGCCGGTGCTCACCCTGACATACGCGAGCTTTTAGTTCAGTTCAGTTTGTTTTCGATCACGTAGAAACACAACAACACATTCATAACGTGAATAGTAAAAATGAAAACAAACAAGAAAACATGGTGTCGTCTGGACTCGAGACCCTCACCCATAAGAGTGTAGGAAGGTTGTTCTTATGTCCCCCAGGATGGATGGATGGATGGATGGGTAGATAGATATATGGATGGGTGGATGGAAAGATAGATGGATGGGTGGATGGATGGATAGATAGATAGATGGATAGATAGATAGATATATGTATTGATAGATGGATGGAAAGATTGATATATAGATAGATAGATGGATGGATGGATGGATGGATACAGTAGATAGATAAATAAATAGATGGATGGATAGATAGATAGATACAGTAGATAGATGATAGATAGATAGATACAGTAGATAGATGGATAGATAGATAGATAGATATATAGATAGATAGATAGATACAGTAGATAGATGGATGGATAGATAGATAGATATATAGATAGATAGATAGATGGATAGATAACTTTATTGTGTGTCCCAAAGCAGTGACAGAAATTCTCCTTCGACCAAAAACTTAAAACATACTGAAAACATACAAAAACAGCAGCTGCACGTTGTCTAGCTTATATTGTTCAGAGTGCTTATTGCAGAGGGAATGAAAGATTTTTGTAAATGTTTTCATAATGATTATTATACATAAAGTATTACTTATTAACACTCACGTTACTTGCAGAAGATAACAAAAAATACATTCCCATTCATATACACATACATGCCTCACTGTTATACTTGTTGAGCATCTTCTTTTTTAGTATTTTTTAAAAAACTTTGTAGCGTGATACATATTTTCATTTCCTCATCTAAAAAGTTCCACATGTTTACTCCTTCTGCCAATACACATCTCTGATTTACATTTGTTTCTAATCTTTATCTAAGTGAACGTGCACATTCCCCTTAGTTCGTACTTGCTCTCTCTAATCTGGAACAGCTTCTGGATACAGTCAGGAACGTCCTATTTTTGACTTTATACATTATTTGCGCTGTTTTGAACATCACAGAGTCTCCAAATTTAAGTGCGAGTGAGTTTATAAATAATCTATCGGTTGGTTCATGATATTCTGCTCTGTCAATGATTCTTATTGCTCTCTTTTGTAAGATAAAAATACCCCAAACTACCTCAATTCAACATCTATGATTTAGATGAGTTTGAGCTAACCTCTGTATTCTGCGAATTGCATGACTTCAGATGGAAAATGGCATCCTGCTGCCGACTCTCCAGTCCGCCCTGCCCTTCCTCGACCTCCACGGGACGCCTCGCCTGGAGTTCCACCAGTCCGTCTTTGACGAGCTGCGGGACAAGCTGATGGAGCGGGTCGCCACCATCGCCGAGGGCAAGGAGGAGGACAGGTGTGTGTGTGTGTGTGTCCATCGGCCGTCTCTTTTTCTGACTGTGAGTAATATTCCCTGAAGGAACCAGCAAGGGTGCGACTGTGCTTTGTTTGGCATCTCCTTTGCAGATACGGGAAGCTGGAAGAGCTGCTGGAGAAGAGCTTTCCACTTGTCAAAATGCCATCCATTCAGCCAGTGGTTATGCAGGTGCTGAAGCATCTCCCCAAGGCAAGTGGTTCTACAAGGACGTGTGCAGTATTGACACTGAATTGGTATTCGCAGAGGCCGCTTATGTATAGGGCCCAGAATTTGGTGCTACACCCCTGCGTGTACGATAACATTATCTGGTGTGACACATCTTGTGTGTGCTGCAACTAACGCTTATTTCCACCGTCGATTAATCTGTCGATTATTTTCTCGATTAATCGATTAGTTGTTTGGTCCATACAATGGTTAAAAATGTCAATCGTGTTTCCCAAACTCCAACGTGATGCTTTGTTTTGTCCACACGCCAAAGATATTTAGTTCACTGTCACAGAGGCGCAAAGAAACCCGAAAATATTCACATTTAAAGAGCTGAAATCAGAGAATTATGACTTTTTCTTCGTAAAGCTACCTGAACCGATTAATCGATTATCAAAATAGTTGGCGATTCATGTAGTAATAGTAGTAGTAGTAGTTTAACTGCTCTATAGCCATAGTTTAGGTTAGTTGGCAGTTGTACTGACTGTGTGAAGTGTTTTGTGTAGGTGAACCATTGACAAATGATTGTAAGCAATGATAAAAACGTGTATATTTGTTTATATTTGAACAACTTTTCATTTCATGGTTTGATGGGAGCACCGTCATCAAACAGGAAATAAAAAGTTGGGAAATCCCATCACCACCACGTTTGTCCTGAATATCGTCGCAATTCATCTTTTACGGATTGTTGAGTGTAATTCTAGAGCATGTTGTTAAAATCAAAAGCTCAAAGATGTCCAAGACCTCGCCTTCATCTTGACCCCGCGCTCCCTCGTGCAGGTGCCGGAGAAGAAGCTGAAGATGGTCATGGCCGACAAGGAGCTGTACAAGGTGTGTGCTGTGGAGGTGAAGAGGCAGATCTGGCAGGACAACCAGGCTCTGTTCGGAGACGAGGTCTCGCCCCTCCTGAAGCAGTACATCGTGGAAAAGGAAGCGGCGCTGTTCAGCAGCGACCTCTCCATCCTGCACAATTTTTTCAGCCCCTCCCCCAAAATGCGGCGGCAAGGCGAGGTAAGCGCCGCTCGTTGGGGCTTCTCATGCCGAAAAAGAAGTGAACGATTTCCGTAGCGCGTGCCGCCGTTAACCCGTCCGATGCCGTCGCACCGCAGGTGGTCCTGAAGCTGACCCAGATGATCGGCAAGAACGTGAAGCTGTACGACATGGTGCTGCAGTTCTTGCGAACGCTCTTCCTGCGAACGCGAAACGTCCACTACTGCACGCTGAGGGCGGAGCTGCTCATGTCCCTTCACGACTTGGACATCAGTGAGATCTGCTCCGTCGACCCCTGCCACAAGGTGAGCGCGCAAGCGGCGCCGGCGCATCCCGTTAACACTGTGCTACCGTGTTGTGGCTTTCACGTCACAGGTTTGTCTCTTTTGTGTTCTTGCCGTGCGCCTTCGACAGTTCACTTGGTGCTTAGACGCATGCATCCGCGAAAAGTTTGTGGACGGCAAACGGGCCAGGGAGCTGCAGGGTTTCCTGGACGGAGTGAAGAAGGGGCAAGAGCAAGTCCTCGGGTAACGGGAGGGAGGGGGCGGCTGGAGTTTTGTGCACACAACGCTGTTTGTCTCTGCCGTTCGGATGAATTATAAATCTGCGTGTGTCACAGGGACCTGTCCATGATCCTGTGCGACCCGTTCGCCTGCAACACCCTGGTGCTGAGTATCATGAGGAACCTGCAAGAGCTGCTGAGTCAAGAATCTTTACCAAGGGTGAGCATACGACTCGATACGCAGTCATTTACAATGATGTCTTGATGTCCTGACAGCTGGGGGGCAGCAAAAGTTAGGAAAGAGGAAGAAGACCGTCAACGATGCAGTTTTTAAAAACACTGAAAAAAATAAAACATTGATGGATGTCAACGCATTCATCGTGTTTGTTTGACCTCAGGGACACACACGGTATGTTCCTGTTCATAACACTTCATGCAAATATAAATATTCCATAGGGATGACATAATCAAATAGTGTGCCATTGACCCTCAGCCCATCATTTGCCTGTAATTGTTCATGTGACATGATTTATTGTTTCCTTTGGGCCCTTTGGATGACGTTCAGTAAATATAATTTATTTAAATTTTTGGCTTTTTTAATTGTTTAGTCTGCAAAATGTCATAATTAAAAAACATTTTAATCTAGAATATCACTCAGTGGAGGCCAAGCCCCAACAGTTCGCTTAAATTTGACCAGACCATCAAGATCCACGAATTATTCCCTGGGAAATAAACCAATGGACCGGAGTGAAAACAAAACCTTCTTAGTGAAGTTGCGGGGGGGGGGCTTCAGATATTTTCTTCTGTCTGATCAACATTTCAGAATTCAGGTATTTCAAGTAACAATGATCTTAAACCCTCACATCCAGTTGAACCAGTAATGAAAGTTGTGGGTTAAAAAAAATTAATGTTTTTATCAGCTAATTAATCAAAGAGGAAAAATTGTCTCCACAGTTCCGATGTGCCTGGATGATTGTAGAGCCGCAACAGTTAAAATAAATGATTCGCCAACTATTTTGATAATCAATTAATCGCTAAGAAAAAAAAATTTTGGCTTCTTAAATGTGAATATTTCCTAGATTCTTTGCTCCTCCACGATAGGAAACTGAATGTTTTTGGTATGAGGAGAAAACAAAACGTCATGTTGGAGTTTGAGAAACACCATTGACATTTTTCACCACTTTAGGGAGAGTTAATGGACCAAACATCTAATCCATTAATCAAAAAAAGAATCAACAGATTAATCGATTATGAAAGTAATTGCTAGTTGCCGCCCTAGATGATTGTGTGGTGCTTCTTTAAGTCATTGTGTGTGTGTGTGTGTGTGTGTGTGTGTTTGTGAACAGGACAGTTCTGACCTGATGCTGCTGCTGAGGATGCTCTCACTGGGCCAGGGAGCGTGGGACATGATTGACAGTCAGGTCTTCAAAGAGCCTCGCTTGGTATGTACAGTACAGCGTCGCCTCGGATGCATCACTTCGGAAAAATCCCCAAAACCTCATCAAGTTTTATTGCAAAACTGCGTCAGTTGTTTTTCACCCCGAAGCCGGATGAATCAGCGTTGTTGATGTTCATTCGCCCTTCTTGTGCCGCCGCCCTCAGGACTTGGAGGTGGTGACCCGCTTCCTGCCCGCCATGATGTCAGTGGTCGTTGATGATCACACCTTCACTGTGGAACAGAAGCTTCCCAGCGAGGAGAAGAGCTCGCAGTCGTACCCGACCGCCCTGCCAGACGCCTTCAACAGGTAAGACGCCGCAGGGGGAGAGCGAGAGATGTGGCATGAGACGACTTCGTAGGAAGATGCTCTGGTCAGTACCAGCATCAGGATAAGTGTGAAGAGTGGAACCACAGGTTCAACCTTTACATCAACATATATATATATATATATATATATATATATATATATATATATATATATATATATATACTTTTTTATTTTTTATTTAGTTGATTCATCTAATAATATGATGGTAATTGGATGCTCAAATTATGTAAAGTATATAAACGATTATTAAAATAATAAATTATGAATTCTATTTGCTTACCTGGTATGGCGGCGACGTTACTATTTCACCCAAAAAGTGATAAATGTGTGCGTAGATACAATCCCGTCTTCATTAAATATGGTTTTGTCAACGGAGGTGTGGAGTGTGGCTCGACGCTCTCACATGAGGCGTAGAATAGAGAATCCTTCTTTTAATGGGCCCTGTCCCTTTGCAAGTATGAATAGGTGGGCCTTGGAGTAGAAAAGGTTGAGAACCCCTGTTCTACATGTCGATGTTCGATGCGATGGGCTGTGTCGTGTAAGCGACCGGCACACACGTCAGCCACGTGACACCGCGAGACCGAGACCACATCTGTGGAATCTGTGACGTGCCCGATGAAAGGCCCCTTGTCTGAGAGTGACACAGCGATGAGAACCGTCGATGTTCTCCTCCGTTCTCCTCAGGTACCTGCAGGAGAACCGAGTGGCCTGTGAGATGGGTCTCTACTATGTGCTCCACATCGCCAAACTGAGGAACAAGAACGCCTTACAGAGGTTACTGCCTGCCCTGGGTGAGTGTCACGCCCCCTCTGAATTACGACCCTGCCCCAGCATGCACAAAGTGTCATGTGACGTCGGACATGTTATTTCATTGACAAACTCTGATGTGGCAGTTTCTTTCTTTCTTATTGAAAGACAAGAACTTTTTAAAAGAAATTCAATTCAATAGGTTATTCTGTCCACATCTGCTGCAAGTCATTATTTTACATTACCTTTGTATGAATGCCGGTTTGCTGGCCCGTATATTTTTGTACGCAAGATGCAAGATGCTTCTTATTAACTAGGGATGCACCGAAATGAAAGTTGTTGGCCGAAAACCTATCAAAATGTAGCACTTGGCCGAATACCGAATAACCAAGCACGTTTTTTTTGTTTTACAGTTAATCATTTAATTAGCAAATTCTTTCACCATTGCATAAATTAAACAGCCTCAATGTGCATTTTCCTTTTTTGGTCTTGATTTTTTTTGCATTCCAGCAGACATTATACCAGCAAATAAAAGAAATCAATTAGAACAAAATAAAAGAAAATACTTTTATTTGCCCTCCAATTTCCACAAAATTTCGATTTTGATTTTGCCGAACATTTTTTAGGCTGAACATTCGGTGCAGCCCCATCATTTACAGTAGATCTAAGGTCAAGCAGCTGAGTAAACCTCTTAATAAGAAACATTTCTTGGCAGTTTTGATTATTTGTCGAGTCCTGTCTTTCACATTGTCATTTGGTTTTTTATTTGTGTATTTCCCGTTATCAAAGAAAACTCTTTCACTCTCTGCTTGAAAAATAAACAACGTGCAGTACATTGAAAGACTTCTGCTGTCCGCCCGCAGTGGAGACGTACAACGACATGGCCTTCGGCGACATCTTCCTGCACCTGCTCACCGGACACCTCACCCTGCTCTCGGATGAGTTTGGCACAGAGGAGTTCTGCTCCGTTGTCTTCGATGGCTTCCTCCTCACCTCTTTTTCCAGGTGCGTGAAAATTCGCGCAGATTCTGCGATTGAAATTGTATGAACATCGCCTACTTTATGGAGCCCAGCGGCAAACACGGCCGTGCCTCTTGTCACTTGAACATCCGTTTGTTTCTGTCTGAACACTTTGCAGCAAAGAGAACGTCCACAGGCACACCCTTCGAATGTTGCTGCACCTGCAGCACAAGGTGCTGCCGTCGTACACGGAAACCTTGATGAAGACTCTCGAACCTCCGAAACAGGTTGGCTTCATTTTCTGCGTTCAGCTTGTGCTTTGAAAAAATAGGGGAGCTACAGTGATTGGTACAGTAGAAAGAGGAAGAGAAAAGTCTACCCACGACATTAAATAACCAGAGACTAATGCGTCAGTGGGTAGATCTTATCGGCTGAGGGAGAGAGAGTGGATGGTTCCAGCCCCATTTCAGAGTTTTTTTAGTTTTTTTAAAACTTTTTTGGGGTTAACATTGATACATAAAATATTTGGCATAGCAGATTATTTTTATATCCTTTAAAACCTGACTGGGGGGGGTCTTTGTTTGCAGATATGTATGTATCTGTAACTGTATTTATTGTGGCCTCTAAAGCAGGGGTTCATTTGGGCTGAGCTGAGCTCCGCAGAAGAATCACATATTTGTTTTTCTGGCATGTTTTTGCTTCAGTATCTAATCACTGTAGTTTGTCTCACTGTCAAAGTCACACCTGCCCCCTAAGATGATGTCTGATCATCACATTTCATAACAGCTGGGCGCAACATGAACTTATTAGACTGTAGCAGAACAGCTGATTCAGACACTCCCCTTGGCTTCCTTTTTATTAGCCGATGTTTTCATTTTAAGATCAGCCTTAAAAATCCCATATCGGTTGGACTCTGTATGATATCTAGCATCAAATTCCAACATGCTCACAGGACACAGGCACATTTTCATTTCAGTCAAAGTTTCATGTTGCAGCTTATGCTTGTGAGTTGTCTTGTGTATATCGTGATGTTCTGACATGTCTGCCTGGTGACCACAGTGCGGCGAGCCGGTGAAGGAGCTCTACACCCAGCTGATGGAGAAGCTGGAGGCCCAGAAGAAGAGCCCTCCGCCGCCGGAGGAAGCCCCGTCCCTGGATCTAGGGCTGCACCCGGTGAGCGTCCCCACCACCGCCTCCACGCCGACCACGCCTCTCTGAGACGGCGGCGGGAAAAGGGGAAAGAAGACGGTGACTGACTGTGAATTCGGCCGCTAGATTGGCTGGAGTACGAACCTTCTGAAAGACACTTCACATCATTTGTCTGTTGTCGATTTCTGTTTTTTTATGGAGGTTTAGTTTCTTTGGATGTCTGTCTTTGGACGGTGTGGTCCATTGTTTTTCCTTTACTTTTCTAAACTTTGTGCTCTTGCATCGTTGTCCAAAGATGTAATTGGCCCTATCAGTGGGTTGCATTTGAACTGTGTGAGTAGTGCAAGAAACATGTAAATAAATGATTCTTAGAAATACACAGCAGTGTTATTGTGTTTCGGGCAAAGTGCCACATGTTACGCAACACCTCTGTCATTCTGTCACTACGGGAGAAGCAAGTAGCTCAGTTTCAGCTTCTTAAATGTGAATATGTTCTGGTTTCTTTGCTCCTCTGCGACTGTGAACTGAGGATCTTTGGTGTGAGGACAAAAAAAAAAACATCGTCTTGGGATTTTGGGAAACACGATCAACAGTTTACGGACCAAACAACGAATGGATTAATCGAGAAAAATAATCGGCAGATTAATCGATGATGCAAATAATCGTTAGTTGCAGCCCTACTTGAGGGCCAGTGTTGAGTGTGGGTGTAAAGAACAGGGTCAGAACAAGTGAAGCATCCCTCGAAAAACTACACTGGTTTGAATTTGATCATGTTAATTGTCTGCTATATGCACTTTGTGAGTCATCTCTGCAGAGCATGATATGCTTATATTTTATACCCAATTCACAGTCAACACATGAAAAACAACCAAAAAAGCGAAAACAGGAAACACAGTTAACACAGGAAGGACACGGAGAAACACACAGGCACCAAACAAGCTCTGCTGCTGAGGAGAGCTGGTGTCATGGCAACACACGGCATCGCACTGTATATAAGTGGAAACAAGCATTTGAATGCAACACAAAGTCCGGATTCGAGATTCGGTTTACTTCTGTCATTTCTCTGTGCATTCTCCGAACGAGAAGAGACGAGATCTTGTTTCCTCCAGCGCCAAGTAGTGCAAAAAAAAAGTATGAAAGAATGATCAAACACTGAAACGCGACTCACTATCTTGTTTCGAAGAGAGTTTCAATCGTTTGGTGCGAACCGACACTCCTCCTGTAGGCTGTCCCCGCAGTGGTACAACAATGTCTGTTGTACCACTGGTTTTCACATGGCACGAATTTTAAACCGGTGAGGGGAATTCATATTGTCATATAACTATTGTAATTTTATTTCCTTTTATCTACATTTTTTAAAACGGCCCTTTTTTCTTATTCCTCGCCCTCAGGGTGCTGTGTTGCACCAGTGTACCTTGATTTCTTTTGTTTAAGTGTGTTAGTAACTTCTTATTCTTTTCTTTTTTTTAACCAACTGGCATCATAATTCATTCCACAGACGATTAATGTGCAATGAATTTTTCCATCACTTACATTAAACATGAGAAAAGTGTTGTATTTCATGTCGCCAAAGCAAGTGAAGGTAATTCATCCAAAGTGACCAGCTGACATTGGGCTGGTCATTCATGTCTGATGTATTTTATAATATAATACAGGCTGTTTAGGCTGCAGGGTCTTGTAGTGGGACGGAGCCCGTACGGTCCATTGAACGCGTGTTATTCATAACCTGATCCGTGCTTATGGGTTGACTGGGGGTCATTTGTACCCTGGGCACAGATGCCTGAAAGGCCTTTGGTTCATGCTGGAGGTGAAGAGAGAGGCGAACAAGCCATTATCATAAAGGGCTGCAGGTGAATTGACATACAGGCCATTGAGGCGGGGGGGGGGGGGGGGGGGGGGGGGGGGGGGTTGGGGGACTGGGACTGGTCTCGGTCCACGGCGATTGTTTTGCAAATCACTTGGAGACTTCGCATATTGGGGAGCGAGTCGTCGTGCAACCGTCATGAAGAGAATTTGCAGTTTCAAAGCAGAAATTCAAAACAAGGGCGTCGTAGTGAGGGGAACGGGAAAACTTCATTCCTGCAGGCCTGAGATGGGGAATTACAAAAAAAAACACTTCAGGTGAGGCAATGTTTGTGGGGGATAAGGGGGGGTGGGCTACTGACACTGTGTATGTATTTATGGGGTCCAGATTCTTGTGCAGGGCTCCTGCCTACTTTATTAATAAGAATAAGAATAAGAAGAATAAGAATAAGAATTGTAATAATTGTAATAATAATAAAAGTTTAAACAACTAAATCTATGTTTAAATGTCTCATTTGAGACGGTACAGTTTCCGGCAGAACGTTTTTTTTTGTACCTCAGGTGAGCCATTTCATCCGAGAGGGCGGTGACGTCACGCGGAAGGGGGCGGGGCGCAGGTGTCGTAAACGTGCGCGCGCCCCCCCCCCCACAGTCGCTCGTGCGCACAGGTGATCGTCAGTCGCGCAGCGCCGCGGATCCGTGGCGGACATGGGCAAGATCCAGGAGTTCGAGATCGCCTTCGACCAGAACAAAGTGGTGTACGGCCCCGGCGAGTCCATCTCCGGCACCGTGCGCGTCAGACTGGGCCAGGCGCTCACCTGCAAAGGTAAGAGGCCCCCCGCCCGCCCGCGCTGGGCCCGGGGCCCGGGCGGCCCGGGGCCCGCGGGCTCTGCGCCTTCCTCCGGCTGGTGGGAGAAGAAACAAGGAAGTGATGGAGGCTGTCGAGTGGCGAGTGAATTTCGCCTCGGAGCTTTGGCGACTGTGTTAAAAACAAACGTGCGACACGTTGCGCTGCGACGGTTAATCGATTAGTAATCGACTAGCGAAGTGATCGCCATCTTGTTTTAATAGCCGATCAGTCGGTTCAAGTCCAAAACTCTGTGAACACGTTCTGGTTTCTCTGCTCCTCTGTGGCAGTGAAATATATATAGTGAATATCTCTGGACAAAACACAAACATCATCCCGGGGGTTTTGGGGGAAACACTTGATTTTGTTCTATGGACCAAACAACGAATCGATTGGTCGAGAAAATAATGACCGATACATGAAAAATAATATGGTCCGATATATAATGTGATATAACTGTGATCCGTCTCAGTGTGAGAGATTTTTGCTGCTGTCCCAGACCCAGCGACAGGGACGTGACTGGGACCGTTGGGAGGCCATGAGGCCAAGCCCCCCCCCCCCCCCCAGAAATATATTCTAATAATGGGACAGTTATTCAATATTTTACCATGACTTAAAATGGAAAATAATTCAGATTTTCAATCATTATTATTATGATTATTATTATTATGATGTCTGTTTTCAGTTCCAACAAAACGTTTCATGCACTAAGAGGCACATCAAAGTATAGAAGGTGAGAACTGGGGCTGCGTATTTTCAATATCGATTAATCTGCCGATTCTGTCGATTAGTTGTTTGGTCCAAAAACTGTGAAAAATGTCAATCGTGTTTCCCCCAAATCCCGACCCTACGTTTCGTGTTTTGACCAAAGATGTTCAGTTTCACTGTCACCGAGGAGCAAAGAAACCGGAACATAATCACAATAATCACATTTAAGAAGCTGCAATCAGAGAATTTTGACTTTTTTTCTTCTTCACAAAACACACTTGAACCGATTGATCGATTATCAGAACAGTCGGCGATTAGTTTAGTCGTCGGTTACTCGTCGATGAAACTGTTGCAGCTTTAGTGTGAACGCGCCCGAGACACACCGAGGACGCGCTCGAGGTCTGATCACGTGCCGTCACTTTCATAACGACCCCGAAAGTGTGTTTGACGTTCACGGTGACGTCGCGGTGTCGTCCGTCTAGTTTTGTCCGACTGGGAATGAACTGTACGCCGCCGCGTGACGCCAGAACAAGGAACGAGGTCTCGCGTGCGACAACATGGAACCTGCAACTACTTTGCGGAAAGAAAAAAAAAAATCCCTTCAACACTAGTATGAAGTTCTTCTAAAATAGTGAATACGCAAATGTAAAATATCACCACTGCAGAATCAGTGAATTAGAAAGACTTTTTACTTTTCTCTCTCTGTGTGTGTGTGTGTGTGTGTGTGTGTGTGTGTGTGTGTGTGTGTGTGTGTGTGTGTGTGTGTGTGTGTGTGTGTGTGTGTGTGTGTGTGTGTGTGTGTGTGTGTGTGTGTGTGTGTGTGTGTGTGTGTGTGTGTGTGTGTGAGTTTCTGTTTGAGTGCTTGTGGGGCCTCCAGTCTGTTTACATTCCTCCTCAGGTAGAGCTGGTTCGACCGTCGGCTCCCAGGTAAAAAAAAAAAAACTCTCTCTCTCCACGCCAACACTGCGAATCACTGATGGATTTGTGAAGTGGGTTCGGCCGTGAGATGACAAGTGGCATTGCTGGGCAAATATTTGCATTGCATTGAAAATCAGATGTCATGAGTCAGTGCGGCTTGCCTCAGACACAATGCATCTGCTGAGGTTATTAAAGGACTGCGGCGAAGGGCGTACCATGGACTGTTCCCACCAGTCCTTTGCATTTACTGTATATAGTTCAGTGTCATTAAAAATCAACACCATTAGGTCAGATGTACTGTTGTGTTTAAACTGATTCAACTGTCACATCACTGTTTCGACGCCGTGCTTTATGAGGATATGTTTTATGAAAATCCACACTCATACAGAGCTGCCCGACTACGACGAGTACGACGAGTATTAGGGCCACAATGAGAGCAAAAAGATTTAAGAAGGAAGTTGTAATATTACGAGATTAAAGTCGTAATCTCAGGAACAAAGTTGAAAATTTACAAGAATAAAGTCTTAATATAACACGTTTAAAGTTGTAATATTATGACAGGAAAGTCGTAATTCAACGAGAATAAAATCGAATAATTTGAGAATAAAGTCGTGATTTTATGAGATTGAAGTCGTAAATGATTGTTATTTTAGTGGAGGAATGTCAGAAGAGCAGTCCCGTGTGTTAAAATAGGGAACGTGGAGAAACTTTGAGAAGCTACTGTACTTCAGTTTAGGTCAACGAGCAAAATCATTAAAGAAACGCTCAACAGTGATAACATGATATTGAACGTTCCTGTTGTCGGTGTGGCACCACACTAGAGAAGGTGTCAGGGCTCACGCCTGTTTCCTGGGTTGCAGTTATTTTTCCGTGATATAATATTAAATATAATTACAATATTTCTCGTAAAATGACAACTTTATCATTATAAATTTCCGACTTAATTTTGTATAATAGCACGACTTTATTCTCCTAATATTACGACTTGATTCTCGAAGTCTCACTTTTATTTTTCTCCGCTCAATGTTTTTGTGCGGTCAGATTGCAGTCAGGTAGTTATTTGACCTCATGGCCGTGAGGGGCGCGAATGCACCTGAGATGAATTGTCGCCGGCAACGTTGTGACCACACTGAACACAAGACACAAGCGTAAATGCAATTGTGTTTAATATGTGTGTATCTTTATATATGTGTGTATATAAATGTATATATGATTCTGAGATGTCTTTATGACAAAGAAATGTAATTGAGGCTTGATTTTTGAGTTTAACCATGAACTTGATCGTAAAAAACAAATAAAAATGACAAATACAACCATATCAATTGAGCTTGAATCAAGAAAAAAACATTTATTGAACCTAAAATGTAAAGTGTACATTCAGTCCGCCACTCACTTGACCTATAAGCGAACCACAACGTCGCCGACAGAAGAACATCGTTCCCAAGAATGAGGGAATAAATTAGCTCCATAAAATGCTTCTTTAATAAAAGAAAAATAGATATTCACATAACTGTCCCACATTGCCCCACGTTTGGTTTGTTGGGATCTGGTCCCCCGAAGTGCACTGTGCACACTTCATGTTCAGACTAGACATGGATAAAAAAGAAGTGCATTTGCATATTGTACGTGCAAAATAGACGTGATGAATACGTCTTTTATGTCCTATGAATACATGGAAAAAGACAAAGACAAGAAAGATGAGCCATTGCTACCTTGTATTCGACCTCGAGACATTGAGCTCTCTCATTGTGTGATTGTACCTGGAAACAAAAATGAATCGACATCGACGGATGGACATGGAATAAAAACTTTAGAAGAGCTGCATCCCACTCTGACGCTGGAAGCGTCACGCTGATATACTACAGTACACTAGCAGTGTTCATCCAGCGGCTGGAAATAGTCCCAGCAGTCCAGTGATCCGATATTTCACGTTTAGAAAAAGAATAGTAGAACTCTTGCTGCGACAAACCGGTCTGCCGGGTTGGATGTTGGTCGCGCCAACTCGACTTACTACGGGCAATTTGAACGTGGAAGGTTTGTTGAGAGCAAGCTCACCTGGGTTACGGACGTCCAACCAGTTCTTACTTCCTTCAGTTAAATGCAAAGTTTCATATAATCTCTTATCTGGGCTTTAGGCGAAACCCCCCCCCCGTGCCTACGTTTCCTCCTCCTGGAGAGGAAATGTTTCAATCGACTGTCTGATAACGTTGCTGTGGCTTAAAACCTGCACTTGTGCCCCCACCCCCCCCCCCCCCCCCCCCCCGACAGCCATCAAAGTGAACTGCAACGGCTTCTGCGGCGTCACGAACAAGGTCAACGACACGGCGTGGACGGAGGAGGAGCAGTACTTCAACAGCACCGTCTCCGTCGCCGACAAAGGTGAGCAGCGGAGACGCCGAGCGGTAAAGGGGGTCAACCCGAAGGTTAAACCCCCCCCCCCACCGAGGACACAAATCGCCAATTGACACTTTGCCCTTCGGACATTAATGTCTATGCACGCATTTTATCTAGACATTCACAGATCTATGCGTGCACTTATTATGGCTTGAATTACAGTTGCACGACTCTCCACTCTCAGCACGCGCCTGCAGATTCTTTCCAGAGCTGCGATGGTTTAATCGAGGAATCGATTAGTAATCGACTGCTAAATTTTAATCGCTAACTGATTTGATGGGGGGGGGGGGGGGGCGGGCAAAAACCCCTACTGTGGAAAAAGTGACCGAAGGGTGAGGAGTGTGAACGCGTCGTGCGGAGTGATTGTCAGCATATTTTCCCCGATCAACGTCCTCTCTCCTCTCTCCTCTCTGTCGCCCCACACAGGAACCCTGAAGCTGGGAGAACACACATTCCCCTTCAAGTTTCTCATACCAGGTAGGATCTTGGAGGTGATGAACGCTTGTCATCATCACACGTGTGTGTGTGTGTGTGTGTGTGTGTGTGTGTGTGTGTGTGTGTGTGTGTGTGTGTGTGTGTGTGTGTGTGTGTGTGTGTGTGTGTGTGTGTGTGTGTGTGTGTGTGTGTGTGTGTGTGTGTGTGTGTGTGTGTGTGTGTGTGTGTGTGTGTGTGTGTGTGTGTGTGTGTGTGTGTGTGTGTGTGTGTGTGTGTGTTGCTCTCGCATTTCCACCGCCTGACAGACAGGCCCGGGCACACCGCACACTTTGCCCTGATCCTGTTATGGTTCGGCAGCACGGGGGATGATGGAACTCTTATCCCATCGTTCACCCATCGGCTCACGAGTTCCGTGTGAAACATTTGCCCCTTGCTTTCCAATATTCGCTGGAACCAGCTCGACTTTTATCATGCCGAGGTGGATTAACATTTGGAAATTGCTACGGTTTAAAGGAAATCTGCCGTGAGGTGGGTAAAAGAAGGGGCGGGGGGAGGGGGGGACCCCGTGTGTACAGTGAGAGGGGTAACGCTCCATGAAGAGCCCAGAGGCCTCTGGATGAATGCCGCTCTGCAGTGGCGGATCTAGGGATGCGGTTGAATTGTCCTTCCGATCTGCTATTCCTAGACCTCAGTGGAAAACGTCATGAGGTCAAAGGAGAGGTGTAGAGGTGAACTCGGAGGACTGAAGCTGCTCAGAGAATCCGACTCCTCTGACACTAAACCACGTCGCCACGCGACGGCGGATGTTGTTGATGCGTCCGTCGTGGTGAAACTACGCATTTCCGAAGACGAACTGCAAAGACCTCAGCGGCTCCATCAGCACGTTTCAGTGTGTTTGTTATGATTCATATGTAACAGTAACGGACATGATGACGTGCGTCTCTTCGGGGTCATAGTCATGTATTAATCAGTCATTTAAAGAACTGGGTGAAGGAGTATGGATCTGAGCAGCGCCGTCGGTCCCGTGAGTTCACCTTGACACCTTTCCTTGACCTCATGACGTTCCCCTCAAGACCGACATCACATCATCGCATGATGTTCACGGGATGATGTCAGCCCGCCGTCGGCGTGTTCCGCTCTCCGGAGTACGCCCCCGGTGACATCAGCAACCTTTTCAGATTTGACTATGAAGCAACAACAAGGGAGTTTTTGACTGTGGCCGAACCCTGAGTCAATTAATCTAGATTGATCTGAAGATCCTGGGACGGGTAAGTCGGTATTAAAGGAAACATTTCGACGTCTTATGGTGAAGAGATCAATAACCTGGGTGGTCTCCGTGGTGCAGTCGCACGACCCCGGTTTATCCCGTCGTCCCTCCCGCATGAGACACAACTTGCGCTGAGCCTTTGTTCGGGCCACTCGCCCGCTGCCATTCATTCTTCCCTTGTTAAAAAAAAAAGAAAAAGAAGCCTCCTGCACGGTGAGACGAGGCACTTCACAGAAACTCAAAACCAGCCCGACCGGTCCCTTTTACTGTTGTCGGTCTAAATCCGTCATCCGAACCGCACGTGCGCGTTCGCCAGCCGGAGAGCCCGCAGGCGTCTCTCGGGACACCCTGCCGAGTCTGGTTTTCATGTTTGCAAGTAAAAAAGTCAAGAGGGGAACTGGTTTTCACGGGGTTACTTCCTGTGACTGTTGTCATCGTACGTTCTGCGTGCAACGAGTCAGTGACTTAACATGGTGAAATGATCTGCCACGTGTCAATAATACGTCGCTTCTTGGTGGGAAGAGTAGAAACTGGGAAAAGTGTATTATTCTGTTTTTTCATTTTGTCACTGCAAGAGATACAACTAAAGCTTACCCCCCCCGCCCTCCCCCCACAGCCACCGCTCCGACATCTTTTGAAGGCAACTACGGCAGAATCATTTACAGAGTGAGGGCTTTCATCGACACGCCGCGGTTCGCCAAGGACTACAACGCCGAGAAGGCTTTCTACCTGCTGAGCCTCCTGAACCTGAATGAAGTGCCTGACATATGGGTGAGACATTGCTTCCTTCTTGGCCCATGCCCCCATCCTCTCTACCGAGTTTCATGGGAATTTGTCCTGTAGGCTTTGCGTAATCCTGCTGACAGAGAAGAAAACACCCCGACAACAAACAACAGACGCTGCAAAAAAATAACCTCCTTGATTACACACACACACACACACACACACACACACACACACACACACACACACACACACACACACACACACACACACACTCTTATCAGTCACACTTTTATCAGTAATTAAGAATGATAAGGGGGAGCAACTAAACGATCCGAGGAAATGATGTTAAATTTATTGAAATAAAAGCCGACGTTATAGCATCAGCTGTTTATTACCCCTGCATAAATCACTTGGTTTCCTCCAACCCGCGCACCCCTCGCCGTGGCTTTCCAGATGTGACCAGCGCCGTCAGTCACTGTCAGCACTTGATAAATCCATGGTGTTTCCCCCCCTTCCCCCCCCCCCCCTTCCCGACACTGCGCAGGGAACCACGTCCTCTGCGGTGACCCAGCAGTTCACCTACATGCTGGTGAAGACGGGCACGGTGGTCCTGAAGGCCGAGACCGACATGAAGGGTTACACGCCGGGCCAGGTCATCCAGGTGACCGCCAACATCCACAACCAGTCCGGGAAGAGTACGGGCCACATGGCGGCCAGCCTGATGCAGGTGCAGTACAGCACACGCTGTTTACAGCTCAGGTCATGTTTTGCGCTTACAGACCGAAATAGATTAAACAACTTTTTCCAAATTTTCGTCGTCCACTTAATCTCACATTGTAGGCTCTTTGAAGCTAATACAATATTGTTATACCAATGTGTAATGTTCTCAGACTAAGGTCTATGGCTGCAACGACACGTCTACGTAATCGATGACGTCGATTGTGTAAATTTGTTGATTTCCTCGACGATTCGCTCATTGTTGCTTTGGGACAATATCTAATGTTTATTATGGCCAATTTTAGGAATCAGGGTAATGTTGTTCGTGTCACCATATTTATCCAAGTGCTCAACCTTAAGTGCGTAATGTCACCAACCAGGGTTTTTTTATGCCACGTTGTGGTATGAAGGATGCAAAGTTATTTTAACCAAATTCAATTGTTAAAGGTGACATATAATGCTCATATTCAGGTTCGTAGTTTTAATTTGTGTGACCACTTGAAAAGGTTCACATGCTCTAATGTTCAGAAAAGGCATCAGTGTTCTCACACTGCCCATTCCTGCAGCTCCTCTTTTCACCCTCTGTCTGAAACGCCTGGATTTATTTTAGCCCCGCCTCCTGATAAACCCCAGTCTGCTCTGATTGGCCATCTGGCCCGGCCTGTTGTGATTGGTCAACCGTCTTCAAAATGTGTAGGAAATGTCACGCCCCTTCTCACCAGAGAAGTGGAGATTCTCAGATTGCAGGTTACCCCCAAAAGAGTCCAACTGTGACATCACAGTGGGAGAGAAATCTGAACCAGTGGTTCAGAGCCAGGCAGTAGGGTTTAGCCAGCTCAGAAAAAAACGACAGGGTGGTCTTTTTGCATTATATGTCACCTGTAATAAAAACCTTCACGTGTTTTCAGAGAGTGACCTATGAGACGAAGAGGCCCACCCACGATGCGAGGGCCATGGTGGAGGTGGAGGGAGGTGTGGTGAAAGCCGGCAAGGAGGTGGAGTGGAAGGAGCAGATCATCATTCCCCCTCTGCCGCAGTCCTCGCTGGCTGGCTGTGAACTCATCAAGATTGAATACTATGTTAAAGTAAGATCTGCTCATATACACTGTCAGTGATTAAGTTTGTTTTTTGTGCTTTTGATCGACAACCTGTGTCGGACACCTTAGTATTGTTGTAATACAATTGTAGCTGCTGACCTTGCCTGGGTTAAACTGTGAACAGCAACCTTTTGCATATTCAGTGGAAAGAGCCATTGGCCCTCCCACCACCAACTCTTGGTCACAAAACAATAGGACATACATTTTATATTTGCAGATTAGTTGTTTAAAGCAATGAATTTACCACTTTAATCTCAGAGAAGTTTTTTTTCTCACGTAAGTTTACGACTTTAATGTCAGAAATTCTGTGTTTTTTTCTCCGCCGCCGTACAGACATCCTATCACCTGCCAATTATTTTTAGAAATGTTTTTCCATCCCAGATGCTGTTGTGTAACAAACCCCCGTCGGGTGACTTTTGCAGCAAGGAATTAAACGCAGTGCTCCCTGAAGTGGCCAATTTTAGGTTTGGTAATAATAATATATAATAACTATGATAATAATAATATTATTATCGCTATTTTAATGTTTATCCCCATCACATCAATATGGCAAAATAGTACAGAGAACTACACTGATAGTCACACCAGGATTCTATCAATGAAATGTATTATTTATTATTATTCATCATTATTATGATGAGTGAATATCTAGAAAAAACCCCAGAGTACTTTCCTGTCATTCAGAGCTTGGTGGACTCCAAAAAAGGCACCAGGCAATTTGATGAATCAGAAAATGTATTTGATGATTGACTGAGGAGAGAGGGTGAGCGTCCCTCTCACTTAGGATGGTCCTTAGTTGTCGTGCTGCTTCAATTGCAAATTAAGTATTAAAATGAAAAGTGCCTTGTCACAGAGTCCGAGCCTGAAAATGGCTCATTTGTTGTTCTATTGGCATAATTGTCACATTAATGGTCCAAGGTGAATTTCTGTGGATCTCTAATGGAGCACTGTCCACATTGGCCGCACTTCATTCTGCAAATCCTACTGTGTTTTTCTTCATTATGAGTTTTGCATTCTGAAGACAGCGTCGGCTAGAAAGCGATTCGAGAGGATCAAGCACATGATTGGGTTTGGTATGGAGTCTGTATTCTTGTGGGAAACGTAACCAACTTTCTCTTTTCCTCTGGTTAAAAAGGTCAGTCTCAAATCCCCTGACGTCTTGTTGACGTTACCCATCCACATCGGGAACGTCTCGCTTGACAAAAAACGCCACCCTTCCAGAAAAAGGGCACCCACGTCCTCCGCTGCAGCCGAGGATACGCCGACGCCGGCCGACGCCACCTCCGCCGCCGTTCCCACGCCCACCCCTCGCCCCGGCCCTAAACCTGCTCCCCGTCCCACCCCTCGCCCCAGGATGTCTTCCCATCAATCCCCCAGCGCACCTCCAGCGGAGTACCACCAAGGAGCGGAGGGTGGGGCTCCGGCGAACGATGGCTACCCCAACAAGCGGCAGTCTCAGCTGGTGTCGCCCAACGCTTTCAGCTATGCTCCGGGTCTGTTTTTCCCCCAGAACCAGCCGCCCAGTGGGCCTAGCGCTGCGCCAGGTGGGTTCGGTGGGCCCCCGGGGGCCACGGCACCTTACCCCCCTGAGAGTGCCCCTGGCTCAGTACCGACAACACTCATCCTGCCTCCGGACTACGGCACGTCAGCTTATCCACAAGGTCAGTTGGCATATACTCATTTTGTGCTCTCAAGGAAAAAAAGACACACAAACACATAAAACCGACCCGGGGGTCTCGAATGGAGGCCCAGACGCTGACAGGAGCATCTACCCACGGATGAGGCTCATGGAGTTGGGGCCAATGAACGAAGCATTTGTTTTGGTCTGTGATCCTGGTGAAAGTATGACCTCTAGTGCCAGGGAATATCGTGTTCATTACCTTTAAAGGAGGCGTGTTATGCTCATATTCAGGTTCATGAATTTAGTTTTTGGCTATTACTTGAAAAAGGTTTACATGCTCTCATATTCTGAACACACATCAATTTCATGTCAATACTGTCCATTTACGCAGCTCCTCATTCCAGCCTGGCGTAGCCAAACTAATACTTGACGATTTCCAAGGGGCGTTCCCAACGGACGCAGATGAAGCGCGTGACGTCTGTTGAGCGACGAGAAAATGTCAACGGACTATAGAGCAGAGAGGAGATGATGTGATGATGATTCCACTGTGTCCGTGAATGAGCGTTGTCGTTTTTATTGGGGGAGAAATCAGGTACCCTATTCAAATGCGCGTTCATCAGCGGCAGCCATTTTGGTGGTTGACAAAAGTGGCCTCCATCCGCGTCGTGGTGTAAACCCCGCCCACCATCAGATAATCGGTTGTGATTGGACCGGCAAAGTTTTCCTCCGGCCGGAGGGAAATCACCTCCCAGTGGAGGGGATCCAGACAGTATTCTGGCAGAGCAAAATTTATATGAGCTCCCGGAATTCGTCTGTCTCTCTATCCAGCCTCTGTCTGAAACGCTTGGTTTTACGTGACACCGTGATATCGCGTTGTTTACGGAAGCGTCGGCCGGACTACAGACGAGGCGTTTCAGGAGCAAGTGTTTTCTGTCGGGGAGAGGAGCTCCCTTTTACCGCGGACTTTGGGCTTTTTTTTTTTTTAACTCTGCGGATCTTTTTAAATAACCCCCCCAAAAAACAATTTAACACATTAAGGGAAAAGGGAAAAACTGAAAAAGCACAACACGTCTCCTTTAATCCCCCGAGTCCTCCTCGTGCGAGGACACTAAGTGACACCCGATGTTTCGGCCACTGGTGTTTGCTTGTCTGCGTTGCATTCTTCGAGGTTGAAGTGAAAAGCCAAAAGAGCTGCAACAAGTGTCGGAGAATTTGAATCTGCCCTGGGTTTTGACTGCCAGGCTGCATTCTGGCCACCCTGCCTGATTGGCGAAGGCTCTTGAGGCTTTTTGCGGTCTGCAAGGAGTACCAGGAAGAAAAGACTCTGGGGGGCTGAAAAGGGAACTGCTAATTAAGCTTTATGGGTAATACAAATTAACATTCATTAAAGCTGAATATAAATACAGCATTTGAACAAAAACACTATAATTTAACATTAGACATAAATAAGAAGGTGATGCACAGAGTTAGGCATTCATAGCAAAGCGAAATAAATTGTCAAAAAGTGTATGGACGATTGTACTTTTTGTTTCTTAACTGTAGTGACGACTGTGGCTGTCTCCTAAGGCGCTAACCCGGTGGTCTGATGGTGTCTGTCTGTTGCAGAGGCTCCACCTTCTTATGACGAGAGCTGCAACACATGAAGTGGACGGACGACGACCCAGGAACGCTCCCACCCGGTGGACGGCCGAGTCACTCTGAAGTCAAAAAGAAACTGTCCGACTGCGACCCGCTTTCAGTCTGTCTACCGTAATGATGAGTTCCCCGAAAAACGTCCCGTCGTCGTTTTTTGTTGTTGTTGTTTTTTTTCAAAAGTTCGAAGCAAATCGAACGAAAAAAAGGATGAAAAGACGCAGAGCAAACTTCGTTTGACCTGGTGTGGCGGGTTGATTTCAGGCCTCCGTCCCTGGTTTTTGTGCTAGTTTCTAAGTGTTTGAGAATCGGCATTTTGAATTGAAGTGAATGTGAATTGACCCTGAGACACAACCGCTGCTGCCCAGTGAACAAGTAGCTTAAAATAACCCTAGTGGGGGGGGGGTTGATTCTCCCCTTGCAATTTACCACCGTCCTTTTTTTAAAAATCAACATTTTACTTTAGTTTGTTTTAAGCACTTTGTATGAAAGGAAAGAGAACGTGACGGGAGTCAATTTTTAATTTTTTTTATTTCGAAGTATACGTCATCTGTGATGTCACGTTTGAAGGTTCCACGTAGGAAACGTGAAATGATTCATCTGACGTTTAATCGAATATTATTTTAGGACAGGGCAAAGAAGTGAACCTTTTTTCCCCGGTTGGAAACAGATGAAATCATCTTTTTTCTGCATATTTGAGACTAGATGAACGATGTCGTTTGGAGAGATCTTTTTTTTTTTTTTTAATTTGCCTTTTAATCAGGATTTTTTAAATGTTTTAGTTATTCAGCCTCTTTAGATTTCTGCCATGTCTGATCGTTTGCTTCTTTCGTGTCCTTGAACTGCGTTTTAATGACTGTAGCTGTAATATCAGTAGTTTAGCAACTGTTTCAATCACAAAGTCTTGCGAAATACATTTTTATATAAACATTTACACATTTCTGGATCTGATTAAGCCCCTCAAACACGCAGGCAAAAACTACGTTTATTTATTGTTTCGAGTTTTTTTCAACTGCTCTCTGGATTCTAATAAATCTGTTCGAAGGACTTTGTGTCGAGCAGTTTCTTATTTCTTATTTCTCACTCGAGTGTTTCTGTTCTTATTCTAGTATTACTCCAGGTCTGTCGTGAAGTGAGATATTTCGAGCCGTTTCTTGTATAAATTTCAATGATTACAGCTTACAGCTCATAAAAAAAAATCACAGATTCCAGTGTCTCAAAATGATAGCATATTTACGAAGATCAATTAAAAATCTTTTACAATGTCCAACTTCTTTTATGCCCTCAATACTTGGTCATGGCCTCTTTTAGAATGAATGGCTGCATCAATACAGCGTGCCGTGGGGACGTTATTGAAGCCCAGGTTGCTTTAATAGCATTCTTCAGCGCGTCTGTATTGTCGGGTCGACTGTTTCTCATCTTCCTCTTGACAATACCCCATGTATTCTCTGGGGTTCAGGCCGTAAGAGTTGGCAAGCCTATCAGGCACAGAAATATCATGGTCAGCAAATCAGTCAGTAGTAGTTTTGGCACTGTGGGCAGGGGGAAGTCCTGCTGGAAAGGAAAATCGGCATTTCCATAAAGCTGGTCAGCAGACTTCAGCGTGAAGTTCTCTGAAATCTCCTGTCAGAAGGCTGCGTTGACTTTGGACTGGATGAAAAAACACCAGCAGGTGACCCGGCGCCTCGACTCATCACTGACTGCAGAAACTTCACGCTGGACTTCAAGCCACTCAGATCCAGATTCTCTGACCTTGATTTCCAAATGAAATTCAAAGTTGATTGACTCTCATCTCAAAAGAGGACTTGGAACCACAGAGCAGCGGTCCAGTTCTTTTCCTCCTCTGCCCAGGTGAGGAGGAACGAAGGAGGAACGTGAATCCTGACTGATGCTGAAGGTTCTCTGTTATATTAGAATAGACATGATCTGTTACAAGTGTTGGATCTTTAGGCTACAGTAAAGAACTTTAAATAAAGAATCAGAAATTGTCCATTGTACAAAAATGAGTATTCAGACTATAATGCAAATTATGCATATGCATATTTGAGGCTAACATTTTAGGAAAAAGAAAATTGAGTGGCAGCTTTGTTTTCTCTCTCAGATTTCGAAGAGGCATGTTGGGAATGTAAAAGCTGTTTTTTATATTTATTTACATTCACTCCTTTTATATTAAAAATAATACAATTTAATATAGTAAATAAATAAAAACCAGCATTTCGGTTCATTTGTTAAATAAAAAAATGTCTTTGCTCCGGATCACACTCTGATGACAAGAGGGTTCACTGTCGCCTACTTCCGTTTTCGCTTTTAATTCCATGAATTAAATCCGCGACTTCAGTGGATTTTTATTTTCTGTGTAACCAGCCTTCGCGCTCCAAATGGTTGTAAGTGAACCTGGTTACCTTTGACTTTGTTACATCTAGTGTAAACAAATAATTAACCGGCGGAATCTTTTCTGAATCCGAATCATGACTATTTTATACATGTTGTTTTCCCTCTTTCACAGACTCTGGCTCTCCCCGGCCCCCAGCCAATCACCAATCTTCATACCTAGACTTGACCCAATCAGAGCACAGGGCTGGGGGCGGGTCTTCTTCAGGGGGGCGGAAGTGAAAGCTGTCGTCTTCCTGTCCGTCTGTCCCGTCTGTCCCCATGATCCTCGCTCGGGCACGGCAACACCGACTGACGCGGGTCGCAGGGGAAACTCCACTTGCCGCAACTCAACTTTCCCCCCCACGGTCTCGTCTCAACTCTCGGTAATTGTTCGCGCCGCGCCGCCGCTCACCGTTCGTCTCGCGCGGGTCACACCGCCGCTCACACCGCCGCTCCACCGGGCGGAACTTCGCCTCGTCTTCCCGCAAAAGTCCCACAACTTTTACTTTTTGGGGCACCGCTGTGTGTGTGTGTTAAAGATGCACACGATGAGTCTCTCTCTCTCTCTCTCTCTCTCTCTCTGTGTGTGTGTGTGTGTGTGTGTATAAATATATATATGTATATATATTTGTGTGTGTGTGTGTGTGTGTGTGTGTGTGTGTGTGTGTGTGTGTGTATATATATATATATATATATATATATATATATACATACATACATACATATTTGTGTGTGTGTGTGTGTGTGTGTGTGTGTGTGTGTGTGTGTGTGTGTGTGTGTGTGTCTTCGACTTGATGTTTTGCAGGTTGGAGTTAAAAGTTATTTCAATTCCACAGGTGCTACTGAGGCTCCACACACATGGATCACAGTGGAGCCAGTGAGGGGCCTGGGGCAGGCAGAGGGACCCCCGTCCCCTCTGCTGGTCCGCCCGCGGGTGCCAAGGGTCGAGGGGCCCAGAGTGGCCCGAAGCCCAGAGTGAAGATGACGCCCTTCCACAGCTCACCCATAGTCGACAGTGATGGAGCCCTCTGCAGCAAGAGACCCGGAGCAGCGTCTGGGAAACTGCTGGCGTCACCTGGCCGCCTGTTGCTGGACACACCTGGACGTAAGACTGCCCCAGGAGTCAGGGAGAGACCCCCCCCCGCCGCCGCCGCCGCTGCTGCTGGGAGGTCAGAGGAACACGCCCCCGGTCCAGGCTCTGCACAGGCGACGATGGAAGAAAAAGCACACGCCAGTCAAGTGGTGGTCAAGGTAAACACATACCTGTGAAGCGTGTGTAGTGTGTACAGTTCTTCCATAACTGTTTAATTTCAGATCATTTTTTAGTTCATGTCCTGTGTGAAAGTACAGATTAATAATATTTGTGCGTCATATCATGCAGGCCATATTTGTTTAATTAATGCATGATATATATACGAGTGCTGAGACAAAACGTGTCCTCAAGCAATCATAGACGAACTGCAACAATGGCGAACGTGCTGCGATGTTTGCTTGTTCGACAATTGCATTTCGACGCTTTTATTTACAAGGATGCATATTCCAGATCATACGATATCAACCCTGAATGTCCCTGAACTGTGCAGTTTTATTAATCAGATTGCTCATCTTTTGTTCATCATTAATAATGTTGTTCAGGAGATATAGAGTCAGTTGAAGTCAGTTAAAGGCTGGTTTAAAAATATGTGTTTTCAAGTAGGCATGTGCGTGTGTTGCGCAACATAGAACTTATCCATTCTGACGTTATATCCTTTTTTCCTTTCTTTTTGTCATATAATGTCACAATGTCAGTTGTCCATAATGATAAACATGGCCAAAGTTTTGAATAATGAGGTAAACATACAAAAAAAAGCTCAGGCATAAGACTTTAGGATCCAAAGTTTGTTTTCTTCTCCTGCGACAAGGTGTCACCAGATTTCATTATAATCCGAGCACAGCTTGTTCCTCCAACGGTCCACTTGAGTGGTATTATAGACTTGGCACAATAATGTGACCTTCCATATTAATGTTCATATGCCACATATGTGTTTGGAGTTGGATGTAATAACTGCTTTTGTTGTTGCCTTTCTTCTCTCCAAAGGCTGCGGGCAAGAAGGCCAAAGCTGTCAGCACCGAGCTTTGTGACAGCCGCAAAGGCAAAGAGAAGAGAGCCGCCTCCACCACTGCCAAACCTCCGTCAGGTGAGCTCAGCCTTGCTTTTGCAAACTTTATGAATCTGATCGCAGATAGAAAAAACAGGATGCAGCTGAGGTACAGGTGGAAGTATTATGTGTATAAAGCAAACAGGCTACGACCGTACCGACGCCTAACATAACACTGAACACTGAACACCTAATTATATGTATATATTTTTTAAATTCATTCAAAGCACATGAGGATAAGTGTTAAACAATCATATGCAAAATGAAGACAAAGACCAGCATA
The DNA here is from genome assembly GCF_022379125.1 of Scophthalmus maximus. NCBI lineage: Eukaryota > Metazoa > Chordata > Actinopteri > Pleuronectiformes > Scophthalmidae > Scophthalmus > Scophthalmus maximus. Next base: position 25,268,184 of record NC_061517.1, read on the forward strand.
CCTTTGGAAGATCCTGTGATAGTAATTGGTAGCCCATTAATTGTCAAAGCTTTTCCTCTGCGTTCGTGTAACATGTAGCTTGTGTGATTTTTCTAGCTGTGAAGAGGAAGAGGCGAAAAATGGGAATGTACAACCTGGTCCCCAAAAAGAAGGCCAAGGCCCTTAAACAGCAGGAGAAGGCAGGTGCATTCATTTATTCATCCCTATCGTGTTTGTAGCCTGTACACAGTGACAGGAAGCACGGGGAAAGAGATTATGAACAGCATTTATCTGTCACTAGCAGCTGGAATATGCCGCTCTTTCGACCGGCTGTGTCAGCGGGGACACTGCAAACAAACATATTAACACCAGGTGTAAATATAATCAAGCTCAAATCATATCTAGATACAATCTAACGCCAGGCGTAAACGAAATACATGGTCTCAGTCAGGTCAGTGTCATATCTGGTGTTTGAACATTAGTGACATGATGTTTATAGATGAGTAATGACATCACTCTGGGGTCAGGGTTCGTCCCGGGGCAACAAACACAAAAACAGTTTGGATTTCCTTCTGAAACATACTGAATGTCATCGTAACATTCACCCCCCTGACACACACACACACACACACACACACACACACATATATATTAGAGCTGCAACAGTTAATCGGTTAGTAATCAATTACTAAAGTAATCGACAACTATTTTTGATAATTGATTAATCGCTTCAAGTAGTTCTTATGAAAATGAAAAGAGTAAAAATTCTCTGATTTTCAGCTTCTTAAATGTGAATATTTTCTGGATTCTTAGCTCCTCTGTGACAGTAAACGCACCATTGTATGTATGCACCATTGTGTGTGTGTGTATATACACTGAACAAAATTATAAACGCAACACTTTTGTTTTTGCCCCCATTTTTCATGACCTGAACTCAAAGATATAAGACTTTTTCTATGTACACAAAAGGCTTATTACTCTCAAATATTGTTCACAAATTTGTTTAAATCTGTGTTAGTGAGCACTTCTCCTTTGCCGAGATAATTCATATCAAGATGCTGATTAGACAGCATGATTATTGCACGTGTGCCTCAGGCTGGCCTCAATAAAAGGCCACTCTAAAATTAGCAGTTTTATCACATCACAATGCCACAGATGTCGCAAGTTTTGAGGGAGCATGCAATTGGCATGCTGACTGCAGGAATGTCCACCAGAGCTGTTGCCCGTGAATTGAATGTTCATTTCTCTACCATAAGCCGTCTCCAAAGGCGTTTCAGAGGATTTGGCAGTACATCCAACCGGCCTCACAACCGCAGACCACGTGTAACCACACCAGCCCAGGACCTCCATATCCGGCATCTTCACCTCCAACATCGTCTGAGACCAGCCACCTGGACAGCTGCTGCAACAATCGGTTTGCATAACCAAAGAATTTCTGCACAAACTGTCAGAAACCGTCTCAGGGAAGCTCATCTGCATGCTCGTCGTCCTCACCGGGGTCTCGACCTGACTGCAGTTCCTCGTCGTAACCGACTTGAGTGGGCAAATGCTCACATTCAATGGCGTCTTGCACTTTGGAGAGGTGTTCTCTTCACGGATGAATCCAGGTTTTCACTGTACAGGGCAGATGGCAGACAGCGTGTATGGCGTCGTGTGGGTGAGCGGTTTGCTGATGTCGCGTTGTGGATCGAGTGGCCCATGGTGGCGGTGGGATTATGGTATGGGCAGGCGTATGTTATGGACAACGAACACAGGTGTTATTTTTTGATGGCATTTTGAATGCAGAGAGAAACCGTGACAAGATCCTGAGGCCGATTGTTGTGCCATTCATCCACGACCATCACCTCATGTTGCAGCATGAAAATACATGGCCCCATGTTGCAAGGATCTGCACACAATTCCTGGAAGCTGAAAACATCCCAGTTCTTGCATGGCCAGCATACTCACCGGACATGTCACCCATTGAGCATGTTTGGTCTGGATGCTCTGGATCGGCGTTTACGACAGTGTGTTCCAGGTCCTGCCAATATCCAGCAACTTCGCACAGCCATTGAAGAGGAGTGGACCAACATTCCACAGGCCACAATCAACAACCTGATCAACTCTATGCGAAGGAGATGTGTTGCACTGCATCAAGCAAATGGTGGTCACACCAGATACTGACTGGTGTGACCGCCCCCCCCCCCCCCCCCCCCCCCGGACCCCACCAATACAGTAAAAGTGCATATTTTAGAGTGGCCTTTTATTGTGGCCAGCCTAAGGCACACCTGTGCAATAATCATGCTGGCTTATCGGCATCATGATATGCCACACCTGTGAGGTGGATGGATTATCTCGGGCAAAGGAGAAGGGCTCACTAACACAGATTTAGACAGATTTGTTAACAATATTTGAGAAAAATAAGCCTTTTGTGTACGTTGAAAAAGTCTTAGATCTTTGAGTTCAGCTCATGAAAAATGGGGGCAAAAACAAAAGTGTTGCGTTTATAACTTTGTTCAGTGTATATAAATAAATACAGTACATACACAAGCACTTCCACATTCCCCTTTTCTTCGATAGCTTTACGGCCGGTTGAGGGGTTGGAGCCAGTCTCAATTGACATGGGGCGAAAGGCGGGCTACACCCTGGACAGGTCGCAAGTGTATCGCGCGAGGCTGACATACGTAGACAAGGAAGGGGCGGCTGTGGCTCAGGAGGTCGGTCGTCCGCTGACCCCGACGTTCAGTGGCTCAATCCCAGCTTCCCCCAGTCCGCATGTCGATGTGTCCTTCTTGGGCAAGACACTTAAACCTGAATTGCCTCCGATGGCTCTTCCGTCAGTGTATGAATGTGAATGAAAGTGACAAAAAAAATTGTGTGAATGGGTGGATGTGACTTGCACTGTAAAGTGCTCAGAGTAGTCAGTAAGACTAGAGAAGCGCTATAATATATATATATATATATATATATATATATATATATATATATAGACCATTTAGAACCACTTCCAATCACATTTATAGTAATTTGGAGTAGCCAATAAACCTACATGTCGTTTGACTGTCTGGGAGGAAGCCAGGGAAACAACCCACGCAGGCACAAGGAGAACAGTGCTGACCACCGCACCACTGAGGTGTCCTATAAGAAAATCAGAAACAGGAAAGTAATGTGACAAAGCAAGAAAATTTGAATTTTTTTTTTTTTACCTTTACCGTTTTCTTGTTCCACATGCTCTTTTTTTATGTCCGCGCTGTAAAAACTGCATGAGATGGTGACCCAGAGTTTGTTTGGGGATGGAATCCTAATACACTCACTCCTCTGTTTGCTCAGAAAGAGGAGGTGGGAGCCAGCTTGGAGAAGAGCAGAGCTGCTGCAGATGACAAAGCACCGGAAACCCCGGCGGTCGGAGAGCAGGCGGCAGTCAGGAATGAATCTCTGCTGGGGACAGAGCCAGGAGAAGGCACCCACGTCGAATACACAGAGCTGGCTCTGGACTGTCTAGACCTGAAGGCTCAGGAAGAGCTGCTCTCTCCTCCCCTGACAGGTGCTCTTACAGTGTCTCAGTCAGTGGTTTATCTCAGAACACCTCATGAGGTCTCCTTCACACTGGTTCTGTGTGTGTGTGTGTGTGTATGTGTGTGTGTGTGTGTGTGTGTGTGTGTGTGTGTGTGTGTGTGTGTGTGTGTGTGTGTGTGTGTGTGTGTGTGTGTGTGTGTGTATGTGTATGTGTATGTGTGTGTGTGTGTGTGTGTGTGTGTGTGTGTGTGTGGCAGCAGACTCTGAGGTGACAGAAACGGACCTGGCGGAGGAGTTACCTCTGTGCTGCTGCCGTATGGAAACTCCTCACTGTGGAGGAAGCCTGACCTCGTTGGATCAGACCTGCATGGCCATGGAGAGCACGAATGGAATGGTAAAAAAAAAAATCATCTGAATGGATCAAAACACCACAGTCTATCACTTAAAAAAGTGTTGTTTGACATAAAGCTGCATTTAATATTTGTATGATACGATCCAACTGATCAATATATTAAATCTGGTGCTAGGTGAGGTTCTTTGTCCAAATGCACTGATGGTTTTGGATCCCTCTCGGTATCAAATGCTAAAACCTTACAGGAGGTCATTCTTTGTGAAAGCTTACACTGTGTTTTCTCTGCAGCTGAGTCGCTGCCAGAGGCGCGTGATGAAGCAGGAAATGATGCGACCCTCCAACACGGTCCACCTACTGGTTCTGTGTGAGGACCACCGGGCCGGCATGGTCAAGCACCAGTGCTGCCCTGGCTGTGGACTCTTCTGCAGGGCGGTGAGAGGAAACAAAAAAGAAGCACACTGATAAGTTTAGACACATCAAGCCCTGACATTACGACGAATCAGTTCCTTCCTCACCTCATGTATTATGATGGTAAAGAAAGCTTAGAAGTGACTTAAGAAAACTAAATTCATAATTCAGGTTGATAACTTTTGCAGAGGAGCAAAATAAATCACTCTTAACTGGAAACTGGAAATGACATATGGCAGACAAAAATACTGTTTTCATGACCTGATTATTTATGCGTTAATTTATTTATCCTCTGTTTTTTGCGAGTAACATCAAGGGACTACATCTGTGATTTAGTCATACAGTTCTTGTGTAAGATGATGATTATAATAACATTCAATGTTGAATCTTGGCCCAACAGTCCTCTGTGAAACCACATTTAAATCCACTAGGTTCAGATTTTTATTTGGATCCGCACCAAATTGTGCACATCCACATAAATATCAGTTCCCCTTTGTCCAGATCCGCAGCAAAATGTAACGGTTTCTTTCGTAGCCCTTGGCCCATCCTTCCACAAAGTTTCATGAAAATCTGATCCGTGTAATTCTGCTGGCAAGCGAACAAACAAAACGGACAGGGACGAAACACAACCTCCCCGGGAAGGTTGTGTGAACAGGTGGTGTGTAATGTCACTGGCTGACAAGAAGAAAAAATGAAACTTGAAATGACCCGAACCTGGAATATTTACATAGTGAACATTTTTTTTTGGTCTTCCCCTCAGGGCACCTTCATGGAGTGCAGGCCATACGGCAGCATCTCGCATCGCTTTCACCGTGACTGTGCCTCCATACTGAAGGACTGCCGGTTCTGCCCCCACTGCGGAGAGGACGCCAGTGGCGCCAAGGAGGTCACGGTGCCGAAGGCTGAACAGTCGCCCTCTGTACCCAGATCGAACCCCAGGCTGTCACTTCCCACTGTGGCTACCCTGCCGTCGGAACCAACCACGCCTGCGGTTCCACAGATACTCCGAGCGAAGAAGTCCAGCGAGCCTCAGAGGAGCAGAGACGAGAGCCCGAGCAGGTAATGCAGGACCGATGCTCTTACCTATAAAAGATGGTGTCACCACTCCCCTTTTGAAGTCACTAAATTATTATAGGATAATTCCAGTTTATTACAACTGGGGGCCACATAAGAATCTCACTGCTTGTTTTCTCTCTCCAGGTTAAAGGGCGAGACTGTGTGTGCTGCAGAGAGACCCAAAGAGTCGCTAGAGACCATCCTCATGGCACTGGATGATGAGAAGTAAGGTCAACCAAAACATATTTTGGAAGTGCGGTTTGCACTTTTATTGATCAAGACCTTTATTTTTTTCAGCCTGAAACCAAAGAAAGTGAAGTACCCCACCAGACAGCTGTACATCTCTGCTAAACAAGGAGAGCTCCAGAAGGTCATTCATCTCTTAGGTAACTCAAATATGACAGAAGAAGTCTTCTGCAATGTGATTAGATAATAGATCCTAATAAAGGGCTCAGTGAGTGTACAGTATATGATTTAATGTGTATTTTCTCACCGTTGCACCAAACTTTGCACATTGCAGTTGATGGGAAGGACCCCAACTTTTTGATGGAGGGTCAAAACAAACGCACTCCTCTTCATGCAGCGGCTGCCGAGGGTCACAAGGAGATCTGCCACATGCTGGTTCAGGTGAGGACTCTAGGGCTTCACCCCAGGAGTAGAGAAAAAGTTCACTCTCAATCTATTCTCCACAACATTCTTTACTTTCCTTCTCATACTAGGAGTTCCAGTTGTTGTCCCTGTTGAGCTGTATTTGAATCTGTGTTTCTTCAGGAATGAAGCAAGCTCCATTCATTTATATTATATATTTCATTTATTGTTTAGTCATTCATTCATTCAATTATTTATCTGTTGGTAAAGTGATATTTGAGAGATATGTACATGTTGTAGTGCATTTCCTAACTGTGGGTGTAAGTATGGAAATTAAAAAATTAACTTCACCTATAGGGACACGTGAGTTAACGGATGTAGGTGACATGTGAATTGAACTGTGGAAGAGACGTTTGCTGTGGAGAGGTGCACCACTACCACGCAGACTGTGTGCATCATTCAATTCAATTTTAACTGTATAGCGCCAAATCACAACATGTATGGGTCAAGGCACTTTACATAGTAAGGTCAATATTACGTTATTCCAGAGAAAACCCCACAGTTCCCACAATGAGTAGCACTTGGCGACTCAGGAGGAGAAAAACTACCTTTTAACAGGAAAAAATCTCGAACAGAGCCTGTTCAGTTGTCGGTGGAAAATCTGCCTCGACCGGTTGGGGTGAGAGGAGAGAAACGGGGGAGAGAAGAGAGGTGAGCAGAGAGAGGGGGAGAGGAGAAGAAAGATAGGAGGAGACAAAAGAGGAGAGGGGAGTGGGATACAGACCCTTGTTCGGTTAGGGTGAGGTGTGAGGGTGGGATACAGACCCTGGTTCGGTTAGGGTGAGGGGTGGAGGTGGCATACAGACCCTGGTTCGGTTAGGGTGAGGGGTGGAGGTGGCATACAGACCCTCGATCAGGTAGGGGTTAGGGTAAGATTCACCAATAAAATGGTCATGATGTCAATTCCACCCAGCAGTCTAGGCCTATAGCAGCATAACTAAGAGATGGTTCAGTAAACATCATCATCATTCCTGTGTGTGTGGTATTGCACAATATGTGCTACAGCGATGTCATTGGCAATACAAAACACTAATGGGATCAGGCTGACTGGATCTCTTAGAGCCGTTGTAACGTTCCATTAACTGGTGCAGCGGGAGAGAGGATGGAAACGTCACTAACACTCTCTGGGCGATGATGTTCCATTCACACAATTGTCAGTAGATGCCGATGTCCTGCAGTAAACGGTGATGTCAAGACGCTGTGTGTTTGTGTGTGTGTGAACATCCAGGCTGGAGCCAACCTGGAAATGTTTGATGAAGAGCAGAGAACACCGCTGATGGTGGCCTGTGAGAACAACCACCTGGACACGGTGAAGTACCTGCTCAGAGCTGGAGCCGCCGTCTGCCACAAGGTGAGTGGACACACGCTCCCCCGATCAGCCCCCTGTGTTCTCATGTCAGAGTCTGCTTCTTCATCCGTCACTCAACCTCAGTGATTAATATTATTTTTCATGTCGCTCGTTAGTTTCATCACAGACACTGAGAAAAACCCAATAACATTTTACATGGACAGATTTCTGCTGGAGGTATTTTACAGAAGATTAAAATAACATAATTCAAAATCACTGCTTCATCTCTAGGCCTAAACCAGGCTCTAGAGGGTGCGAGAGGATTTGGTGCAGAACATTTATTCCCCACGTCCTCAGGTCCTGTTTTACCCAAGCACAAGTGAAAAGCCCTCAACTCCTAACAGAAGCTGCTGCAGCAGTGCAGTGTTGTTCATTGTGCATCGTGTTGTCATCCCAGGATATCATGGGTTTCACCTGTCTGCATCTGGCTGCTAAACTGGGCCATCATGACATAGTCCATCATCTGCTCTCCAAGGCATCCAAACACATCAACTGTCAGGTAAAAAAAAAAAAACAACAACCCATACATCAGTACATTCACTAACTGCTGCTAAAAGACGACGCCAAGCCAAGTGAGTGGTCGTGTGTCGCTGCAAATCTTTGTGTGTGTGTTTTTTTGCGGCCCGCGTGTGTGCGCAGGACGACGGGGGCTGGACTCCCATCACCTGGGCCGTCGAGTACAAGCACAAGGAGCTGGTCCACCTGCTGTTGGCCAGAGGGGCCGATGTTAACATCAGAGACAAGGTCAGTTCATCAGACACACTGTGTTACAACTGTACCACACACACACACACACACACACACACACACACACACACACACACACACACACACACACATATACACACACATATACACACAGAGTATCATTCTGTTTTCATATTTTCTACAGCATTGCATCTCATCAAGGGTAGATCTCTGACAAGTTTGATCTCTTGGGATGCATAATATATATTATATATTATATATTTTCTTTTTTCTTTTTACCACTGAACAGTAAAGCACAGTGCACTGGAGAGCTAGACGGGCGTTGGGGGCTGTGTCACCTTCATAAAGAATTAAAGTAGACACTTATTTTATGTGCTATTTCAAAGGATACAACAGTGTTTTCATATCTGCATCAATGTGCTGCGTACACACAGCACGTGCTATTTACCGTATCTCGGTAACACTGAGTGTGCAATGTCACTGTTAAAATGGTTTTAAAATTGCAACGTCTTGCAATGTTTGTGTTATTTTTTGGTCGAAGTGTAGCGTATGTTAAAACACCGCAATATACGTGGATTGTATGTAAAGTTAAAACCAAACAGGTTAGACACACAGGCCCCACAGTGAACCTCAATGTAACAAACACAGAGTATAGTACACCCGGATTTCAAGAAGCTTTAGCAGGATAAGAAGAAAAAGAAGACTTTTTAAAGAAGAAAAAGAGAATGGAAACAACTGAAGGGTGGACTGACTTTTGTTGATGTTGGTTGTGGTGGGAATCTTGATGTCCTCGAGAAATGAACAAATAATCATTCAAACATAAGAAGTTTGTTTACAAGTCATATTTAATTGAATCAAAGTCAAGAGTACAGCAGAGTCTGTTCAGCTGGTTCCGAGCTCCTTCACCATGGAATGGTTCAGAGGTCCGACCTAGTTCATACAAAAAAGACATCTTAAATAGAAACCACACTTCCCTCATCTGCTTTTCTACCCCAGGCTCAGCTAATTATTACCTCTCGTAGACAGTCTTTCCCACATACCAGAAACACAATTTAAACAGAGTATATGTTAATACATGATTATATGAGAAATTGACACCACATTGGTTCTTTTAAAATACAATGAAATATCCATATTAATAAGTCAAACATTTCTCTTCTTAAAATAAATTGACTTCATTTTTCTTAGGCTTTGATTAAAAGTATTCGTAGTCACTTTAGTATTTTAGTGATGCCGAGCGGGGGCGTGCCGGTGGAGCCCCTGTGTCGTGTCAGAGCACCGTGTCAGCGCTGACCTGCCGTGTGCTCCCGGTTCAGGAGGAGAACGTCTGCCTGCACTGGGCCGCGCTGTCGGGCTGCGACGACGTCACCCAGGCTCTGCTGGAGGCTCAGTGCGACCTCAACGCTGTCAACGCTCACGGCGACGCTCCACTTCACGTCGCCGCCAGAGAGAACCACATGGAGTGTGTGATGTGAGTGTTTGGTTCCAAAAAACGAGTTTCATTCTGGGTAGACATTTGGTTCAGAGCAGTCCACAGATGAATATGATGCGGTCAACAGGTGGGTGTAGAGAATTTGCGACGTGATGCCAGACCGGAGCATCGACCCAAAAAGGGGCAAATGTGGAAAACATGTAGAAAAGTGCATTTCAACAAGGTGAAATCTTGATATTTAGAAAAAATTAATTATTGGTATCATGTTGATAATACACACTATCTTTTTAAAACATGTCAATTTCTTTCCATCATGATTCAGTAACTGTCTGGTTCACACTCCAACATAGCGGGTATTAGTTATTAGTTATAATAAATTTTTTTACCCTTTGTGATGAACAAAATTCTCGCTCCTGCAGCAGGGGCATCGCAGCGTAGACACAGCTGCACATGACTCACAGCCTCTCTCCTAGTATGTAGTAGTATTTGTGGTATTATGAACATAAGTTAAAACACAGAATAAACAAAGTTAAAGATTCAATTTACTGAAAGCATTATTATTATAATTTTTCAAGCTCTAGATAACTGAGATATTGTGATGAAATTGTTATTGTGAATTCATTTGGGCACGATAATGGTCTGATATCCTGACAGCACAAAATAAAGTGTGCTTTGAGTTACGACTGCAGAGATGAGAAACTAAACTCTTCGTGTGACCCCATCTGCCGGGTTCAGTTCTCATGTCTTCAGCTTCCAGTGAGGTTATTCTTTACACTATTAACATTTGAACACAATCTAATACAGACGGCCTAAATCATCCTTTAAATTTGTTGTCGTTAAGTCTCGTTGAAGTCTCAGTTGTATTGGATTAACACATATTAAATATGCATAACCCCTGCCGATGGCAGATGAGTTGAATTATCTTTCAGGGAACTCTTCCCTGTACAGCAAGGACAGATGCTGAAAACAGAAGCAAATTAAATCCCATGGTTTTTAGGGAATGTCGCCAAACTTTGTTCAGGTGTCCACATACTTTTGGCTACAGTGTGTCGGCTGCTGGCAGATTTTGTGCCGAAACATCTGCAGGATATTGGATGTCACTAGCTTCAAACCCAACATGTTGATCGGTTGAGCCTTTGACAACTTCAGTCGTGTGTCAGACTTTTCTCTCACCGAGTCCCCAGACGTGCAGCTCACACTGCTCCCATGTGCAGGTTGTTCCTGTCCCGTGGAGCGGACGTCACTCAGAGGAATAAGGAAGGGCAGACGGCTCTGGAGTGCTGCGTCTTCGGCTCCAACGTGTGGACGGCCCTCAACACCAACAAGAAGCTCACCGAGGCCCGGAGGGGCCGGGACTGTCGAGGAGAGAGGATGCTCAGCAGGTAGACTGCGGTGCTGCGTTTCTGGTGTTGTGTGTTTGTGTGTACGTGTTGTCTGCTTGTGTATTACATGCAGAGCCGGCCTGAGGCATAAGCGAACTGAGCGGCTTCTCGGGGCTCCCCTCGTTCTTACGGGATAATTACTACGTTGTAACGTGCAACTTTCTCGTTGTAAAGAGGAAAAATGTGTCGTAATAACGAGAAAAACCTAAGATATTTTTAATTCCACTATGGCATTTCAGCGATTGCGTAGAGTACAGGATAAACCCCTCGGTGAGCTTCAGAGGTGTTGCTTGGTTAGATTTTTTTCAGTTGGACAGAGCCAGGCTAGCTGTTTCCCTCTGCTTTTATTCTTTGAGCTAAGCAAGGTGAATGAGTCGAGGTTGATAATGATCTTCTGAACTCTCCTCAGAACTAATAAGACACGTCTTTTTATTTGAATCCCTGGAAAGCAATACTATTTTTGAAAAAAGTTTGCGTTTATTGTTATGGAGTGTTTTTTATTAAATAGTTCCCAAAAAACACATTTCCACATCACATTTTTCGTCACTGTGATACTCTCTTGATGCAGATACACATCTTCGGTATATACATCTTTCTTTTTACAATATGCATGTTTGAATCAGATTTTACAGCCCCAATTTAATTTTTCCTCCTCCCCAGGGACATCTCTCGGGGGTACGAGGCAGCTCCCATCCCCTGTGTTAATGGTGTCGACAGCGAGCCCTGCCCCGACAACTTTAAGTACATACCCGACAACTGTGTCACCTCGCCGCTGAACATAGACAAGGACATCACTCACTTACAGGTGAGACTTCAGCTCCAGAGGGCTTGATGTTACATCCTGATCCTTTGTTTAGCTCCATTGTTGTCCAAACTATTACAAAATACAGCCGTGAAGAATAACCAGGATCCAAGAAGCTTTTTGGTTTGCAATTTATTGTCAAGTGTAGAACTGCCCTATACCTGCGGACTTACTGACTGTGCCCCCGGGGAGACGACAAGACATCACATGTGCAAATCTAAATCAAGACGCTTTACAATCCAAGGGTTTGTTATTAAAATGAATAACACATCATTGTGCTGGTTTCCCACGTGTTGTCAAATCATCTCCTCTAGTTTGATCAGATGTTTGGCGAGTTTGAAATTACTACAACATCCAATGCAAATCAATGTCTGTCAATTTTAAAAGAATTTGAATGGAGACTTGAGGTTATATTGATGCTTATTGATTTCACATTAGTAGGGGAAAAAAAACGGAGGTTGCAGGGGAACCGAGCTCTTGTCACCATTCAGTGGATTTGCCTAAAAAAAAGATCAGCTCTGTGCGATGCACAGATGCTTTATTTATATTTGATTTTTGAATTTTAGAAATTTTGGTTTGTCGCAACAAGTTACTTTAACCAACCATTACCAAATTTTAACTTATAACTTATACTGATAAACGAGATGTAAACTTTTTGCATTTGTGGCACTGCTTGCGGCAGAATAGCGTAACAGCTTTGCAGCAAAAATGCCTCGCGGCCGAGGACACGGGACCAACAACCAGATAAGACAGAGCTCGTTCATTGGTGCATCGCTTGCATCTCACATATTTTCTTTGATTTTACACTTTGAAAGCAGTTTAATGCTGCGTTTAATTCAGTTACGGTTACAGTTGTGGTTGTGGTTAGTTGTCGTTGCACACTAACATCAAACGACAACTTCTTTCGATCCTGTCAAAAGGACAGCTACAATAAAAAGTCACTGCATCTACGGCGGTTCTTTCGCTTTTCCGCAACATTTTAATATCTGCCACTGTCAAAGGGAAAACTCCGGAGCAGAAGGTGCCGCTTAATGCGCTGGTCGCCAACCGCCATTAAAAAAACAACGAAGAAGAGTGTACAACCAATCACGTTGCGACCTCTTAGCTGGTTGTGGCACAAGAAGACGGCCTCAACTATAGCTCCATTTTTGGCAGTTTTAAACAGACATGGCTGCAGAAAGAACTTGTGGATCCCTTCACTGCCAACAATGGACTGACACTTAAGACTGAACTGTCAGTACATATACAGAGACATGTCCCGTTGTCATGGACACAATATATCAGGAGGCCCGGAGGGAATGTCATGACATTTGGCAGAAACATCCACTTGGACTCAAGGATTGAACTGATTTAGATTAAGTGGTCAGAGGTCACTTTGGCCTCACTCCTCACATTCTTGGCTGTAACTCAAGAATTCATACAATAATTATGACTTAATACACTTAATATACTTATTATTAACTCTCCTTTGATTCAGATGACTTTGTAAAGATTTAAAGTGTTGGAATGCTGCTCATGGTCGGACAGTTTCAAGATACACACTGAGACGTAGATTGTTTTGGTATTTTCATGGGGTTTGTGGGGTAATAAGGAAATATAGATTATCACCAGCCTCATTGTTCACAAGCCACGAATGCGACCTGAACCTGTATGTTACTGTGACACTTTATATATATATCCGGTATTGGAAATGCTTATTATATCATCGTACCTGACTTGTAATAACTCATTGTTTGTGTCTTTCAGCACTGCAGCTGTACGGACGACTGCTCCTCCAGTACCTGCATGTGTGGTCAGCTCAGTCTGCGATGTTGGTATGACAGTGTGAGTACACACACGCGCGCAGATCTAAAAATTAAAGTAATCGTACACTCAATTGTAATAAAGCTTATGCTTATTGTGTGTGTGTGTGTGTGTGTGTGTGTGTGTGTGTGTGTGTGTGTGTGTGTGTGTGTGTGTGTGTGTGTGTGTGTGTGTGTGTGTGTGTGTGTGTGTGTGTGTGTGTGTGTGTGTGTGTGTGTGTGTGTGTGTGTGTGTGTGTGTGCAGGAGGGGCGACTGCCACTGGACTTCTGTCAGCGCGAGCCCCCCGTGCTGTTTGAGTGTAACCATGCCTGCTCCTGCTGGAGGACCTGCAGGAACCGAGTGGTCCAAAACGGACTGAGGTGACGTGTTCCGCCCTTTGAGCTGTTGATTTTCCGATCTTTCTTTTGGGTCTTTTATTTAGCTTCTCAAAAAAAGTGGCAGCAGTTTACACCAGCAATGACTTCAATCAGCAGTTGCAGTTCCAACATTGCTTCCCTTTAGGAGAGCAGATTGCAAAATAGTGAGGCTGTTCCCTGTTGGATGAAAGGATGTTGAAACATAACTCCAAACCAGGGAGACTTTTGAGTTATGCAGGATTTGGCTGAGTACTGGGTGGTGAACACATGGCGAATGGGCTTCTCTTTAGATGTATTTACACATCACAAACTTTCCCCAGGAACAAGGAACCTTTGCAGGAGCTCTGTGTTTCCACCACAGGGACCAGGGTCCATTTTAAGCCTAAGTCAAATCCCTGCTCGGCAGGAAAGTACTTTACTAAAACACAGGAACCTTTGGGGCGGGGCTCGCAGTGCTGAACATGCCCGATTGGTCAGGTACTCCAGCATTTTATTTCCGGCTAGTCGAACTCCGTGAAATCTCTTTCTTTACCTTAAATTGAGTATTTCTGGTTGTATTTTAATCTGCTTTGTAGCTACTACTCTTTTCCGACGTTGACTCAATAATCCAGTTTTCAAAGCCGAAAATCAAATGTTTACTGTTGAAGTGTTGCTCGATCTACAGTCAGGTCCATAAATATTGGGACACCGACACAATTCTCTTCTTTTTGGCTCTATACACCACTACAATGGATTTGAAATGAAACCAACAAGATGTGCTTTAACTGCAGACTTTCAGCTTTAATTTAAGGGGAATTTACATCCAAATCAAGTGAACGGTGTAGGAATTACAACATTTTCCATATGTGCCTTCCACTTTTTGGGGGCCAAAAGTAATGGGACAAACTAAACAATCATAAATCAAACTTTCAATGTTTAATACTTGGTTGCAAATCCTTTGCAGTCAATTACAGCCTGAAGTCTGGAAGGCATAGACATCACCAGACGCTGGGTTTCATCCCTGTAGATGCTCTGCCAGGCCTCTACTGCAACGGCCTTCAGTTCCTGCTTGTTCTTGGGGCATTTTCCCTTCAGTCTGGTCTTCAGCAAGTGAAATGCATGCTCAATCGGATTCAGGTCAGGTGATTGACTTGGCCATTGCATAATATTCCACTTATTTGCTTTATAAAACTCTTTGCTTGCTTTTGCAGTATGCTTTGGGTCATTGTCCATCTGCACTGTGAAGCGCCGTCCAATGAGTTCTGAAGCATTTGGCTGAATTTGAGCAGATAATATTGCTTTCCTGCTGCTTTTGTCAGCAGTTACATCATCAATAAATACAAGGGAACCAGTGCCATTGGCAGCCATACATGCCCACGCCATGACACTACCACCACCATGCTTCACTGATGAGGTGGTATGTTGGATCATGAGCAGTTCCTTTCCTTCTCCACACTTTTCTCTTCCCATCACTCTGGTACAAGTTGATCTTGGTCTCATCTGTCCATAGGATGTTCGTCCAGAACTGTAAAGGCGTTGTTAGGTGTTGTTTGGCTAATTCTGATCTGGTCTTCCTGTTTTTGAGGCTCACCAATGGTTTACATCTTGTGGTGAACCCTCTGTATTTACTCCCCTCTGTGAAGTCTTCTTTTGATTGTTGACTTTGAAACACATACACCTACCTCCTGGAGAGTGTTGTTGATCTGGCCAACTGTTGTGAAGGGGTTTTTCTTCACCAGGGAAAGAATTCCTTTGTCGTCCACCACAGTGGTTTTCCGTGGTCTTCCAGGTCTTTTGGTGTTGTTGAGCTCACCGGTGTATTCTTTCTTTTTAAGAATGTTCCAAACAGTTGATTTGAGCACACCTAATGCTTTTGCTATTTCTCTGATGGGTTTGTTTTGATTTTTCAGCCTAATGATGGCTCGCCTCACTGACAGTGACAGCTCCTTGG
Source organism: Scophthalmus maximus (assembly GCF_022379125.1). NCBI lineage: Eukaryota > Metazoa > Chordata > Actinopteri > Pleuronectiformes > Scophthalmidae > Scophthalmus > Scophthalmus maximus. The sequence continues at coordinate 25,283,884 of NC_061517.1, forward strand.
ATCTCATATTGAGAGGTAACAGCAACAGATTCCAAATGCAGATGTCACTCCTGGAATCAAGTCCAGACCTTTTACCTGCTTAATTGATGATGAAATAATGAGGGAAAAGCCCACACCTGTCCATGAAATAGCTTTTGAGTCAATTGTCCCATTACTTTTGGTCCCTTAAAAAGTGTGAGGCACCGTTCACCTGATTTGGATGTAAATACCCTCACATGAAAGCTGAACGTCTGAAGTTAAAGCACATCTTGTTGAAGAGGATCGTGTCGATGTCCCAATATTTATGGACCTGACTGTATATAGTGTCATTTTTGTCGTATAGAATAGAACTTTATTGTCCACCGGAGTGGAAAATTGTCTTTCGCTCACCAGTAAATGAACAGAGGCATGAAGACTGACAGTCGCACAGCACAACCAGCAATGACTGACAGGGTTAGCATAAAAGCCACATAGAAACAACATAAAAGCAATATTTGAAGAGGTTTTTAGAGGCTTTAGTGACTCTATGGCGCCTCCCGGAGCTCAAGGGCTCAAACTGGCTGAAGAGAGGATGGGAGCTATCGGCCAAGGTACTCCTTGTCCTCACAAATTTTGTTTGCCATCGAGACGACAACCCTGGAGAGTTTGTTTTTATTCCTGCAGTTTAAGTGACAGTACCAGGCATGAAGATGGATGGTGAAAACACTCTCAACAAGAGATCTGTATACAAGTTCGAGAATCTGCTGGCTTACCCCGAGGCCGCTGAGTCTTCTGAGAAGATAGAGTCGCTGTGAGCATTTCTTAAAAAATATATACGGTGTGCTTCCAGAGGAGCTCACCATTTGAAGTTTTGCGCAGTTTGAGCAGGTCGGCCGTCTATTGGAACTCGCTCTGTGATAAGTTCTGGTTTTGTGCAGAAGGTCAGCTTTAATGTGGGCAAGATAGGCAGCTTCAGAGAGTGGGTCAGTTTTCAGTGAGGAGGCCCACCAGGGCATACTTGACCGGTTCAAACTTCAATTCATTTGTGAGAAGGGAGAACAGTGGAGGGGAGAGAACGCGGCCCTTGTGGGCAGCGCTCACAGTGAGAACCCCCTGACACAGACCCTCTGCGGGCGGCGAGTAAGGAGATCTCTGATCCAGTGTGCAGATACAGCACAGCCCACTGCACGCCGTCCAGCTCTCGCAACACGTCAGTGTGAGAAAGTTTTAATATCCGATAATAAACAAAGTTGATATGGTTTTATTGTCTGATGAAAAAAAACAAAAACACAAGGCACGGGACTGTGTCCAGAGACTGTTCTGTCGAAGGCCCCATCTCTACTCGTTATTTCAATCATCCAGATAAAATCCGGATGTGACGACTCAACTAGCAGCAGTGAACTCCAGAACGTTGTCGGCCCGGGAAAAGAAAATTCCCTGCTCTTACTTTTCACCGCTGCCGTTCCTTGTTAGACAATCTGCCTCCTGGTTACAATTGGCATGCACGCGCCCAGTGAGTGTATGTCAATGTGTCAATGGCCGTGCGATGTGTGTGTGTGTCCAGGTGTGTTAGCGTGAACGGGGATTATTTCTGACACAGAGCTGAGACGCTCGCCTGGACGGAGACGGCTGTTTTTGAAAACGAGAAGAAATCAGCGTGGACGCAGCCTCAGAGTCTAGCCTCTGGCCGACGGCGGATTTACACCAGACCAGCGGAAGAGAGAATCAATTCTCTCTTCCAGGAACGGGATTGCCTCAAGTTGTTTTTCTCCCGTGAAAATGTGTTTTTCCTGAATAAAATCAATGCGATCTCTTGACTTAATGTTCCTCCTAAGCTCGCTGCCGCCCTAGATAACCGCCCTGCTGCTGTTGTTGTTGTTGTGGTGGGTTTCAGAGCCCGGCTGCAGCTCTTCAGGACACAGAAGATGGGCTGGGGAGTGAGGGCCATGCAGGACGTCCCCCAGGGAACATTCATTTGCGAGTGAGGACGGGGCTCTCGTGAGATTCAGTGTTTCACATCGAAAATATTGGAACGGGAGCCGTGCTCTGAGCTCTGATGTGTCTCCTCAGGTACGTCGGAGAGATCGTCACTGACGCAGAGGCCGACAAGAGGGAGAGTGACTCTTTCCTCTTCACCCTCGACAATAAGGTGAATTAGATGACCTGGATTGTTAAAGCTGTACTAGGCAGCATATTACACACGCACGCACACTTACTATTTCATTAACAATGCATTTTCAAAGATTTCTAAAAACCTGTCTTGCTCCTTTTGGGTTATAGAGTCTATATATATATAATACAAATATAATATAAAAATACACAAAAAAACAGTCCCGCATGTGCTCCGTGTTTGGTCAAGAGGTGGAGCTGCAGAGTTGCTCATCCACACACTGATGTCGTTTCTTCCTGCGTTTTACAGACCGAGGTCGAGCTCGTGCTGATGGTCGGCCTCTTTACGTAAAAAAACCCCCACAGCCTGTGTATTTGTTCATTTTGACTCTGTGAAGAGCGAGCGCACTCTTTTTTTGGAAGCCGATAACATTTCATTAAATACAACACCGGGGGACGGATGGAACAAACTGAGCCCAGAGAGTTTTATTAAAATAACACAATTTAAGACCGTAACATAATCACCACCACAGGGAAACCCGGTTCAAGGGCCGCCGCAGCAGGTAGAAATCAACACACGGTACAGCGCCGTTCTGATCCACAGTGTTTCACTCACGAGAAATTTACGGATAATTTCAGTTCCTTTACAGCCAGGGGCTTATATTTTGTAGATTTGTCCTTCATTTCGATGATTAAAACATTGTGCTCGCCAAATTAACTGCGGCGCCTGATGAGTCGAGAAACGGGCAGGAATAAACAATAAAATGTGGGTCGTAAACATCCACAGTTTACTAGCGCGCCCCCCCCCCCCCCCCCCCCCCCCACACACACACACACACTTCCTGCTTCCACTTTGCAGCCTTTGCGTTTCTCCTCCTGTTGCAGGTGGGAGACGTACACTGCATCGACGCCCGGCTTTTCGGCAACGTCGGCCGCTTCATCAACCACCTGTGCGAGCCCAACCTGCTGGCCGTGAAGGTGTTCACCATGCACCAGGACCTCCGCTTTCCCAGGATAGCCTTCTTCTCGAGCAGGCCCATCAAAGCCGGAGACCAGATAGGGTGAGTGTTGGAAAAAAACCAAAACAACCCTCGCCTCTCTACTCTCACTGAAAGAAAAGTGTCTGACGCACTGGGATCTCTCCCTCGTCCAGGTTCGACTACGGCGATCACTACTGGAGGGTGAAGAACAAGTACTTCAGCTGCCAGTGCGGTTCTCCCAAGTGTCACTACTCGGCCGCCGGCAGACACAAACTCACCGGTGACCACTGATCTCTCCGTCTGCCGCGACACATCCCGTTGCCGCGTCCTGTCTGACGTCAGGAGTGACGCCCTCTGAGCCGGAAAAAAACAGGTGACAGAGACGCTTAGGTCAAGACCTGTAGGACAGAGGCTGCAACTTATTTATACGCCTGTTATATTTACGTATTACTGTAAGTCTGCAGCCTGCCACCAGCCAGATACACTGTAAGCGCAAGACGGTCCAAGTAGTTTTAGAGAACCAACAATAGGGTAAAAAACAAAACAAATCTTATCTGATGATTTTAACATTCACTGACTTTTCCTTTAACACTGCAGCTAGTTGTTATTTGTGAATTAATGGATTGAAGTTATGTTTTTGATATAGTCTGATCTCTTCTACGTGCTTTTTACAACATGTCCAATTAGCAATTAAACACTTTTAAAGCATCTTCTTGTCATGATTTTTTATTTTTTTTTATTGATGAGCTTGAGTGGACAAGGAGCAGACTCATAACTCATTTTATCCCCAGTCTGCTCTGATTGGGCGACCGCTTTCAAAATGTGTGGGAAATGTCACGCCCCTTCACCAGAGAAGAGTCCAACTGTGACATCACTGTGGGAGGGAAATCTGAACCAGTCGTTCAGAGCCAGGCTGTAGGAGTTCAGCCAGCTCACAAAAAACCTACAGGGTGGTCTGTTTTCACAGATTGTGGGTCGGCAGGCTCCACAGTTACACACATTTATGTGCGCGCACACTGAAAAGGTGAGTTTTGCATAATATGTCACCTTTAATTAATGAAAGATGATTTGATTTCCAACAGAATTCGTCTGATTTCATCACTGCAGCTCACGAATACAAACCAGACTTAGGTCATCATTTACATTTCCTATTGTTAAATGTAAACTTGGGTTGTTGCTGTTTTCCCTGCAGGTATTAAAAAAAAAAAACTTTCTTCATGGAGCGGAGTTCCATTGTTGGAAAATCGCTGTTGTGCGCAACCAGAACGTCACTCAGTCGAGCGCACGCCTCCGCCAAGGACCAGCTGTCCCCTTGGATTCAATCAAGCCGCACCGAATTGCAGACACTTACAGATATCGGTCACCTTAATATGATTAAAAGTACATGCAAAATACGTAGACAGGAGCATCTGACATCATTTCTCAAACCAAATTGGTGAAATTGAACTATTGGAATTGAACTCCTCGTTCGCCTGAGATCAACAGGTGAAGGGTCCCGAGCTCGGCCCGGACCTCGTCGTGACGGCAGATTGAACAGCGAGAGGTCGCCGTCAAGACGCACATGCTTATGTCTTACGTCGCATACTGTTTTAATCATTTGTAGAAGATTCTTTAGGCGTAATTGTGATGTTATTTCATAAAACTCATCTCCATACAATTCATAATCTAAAAAGCAACTCATCAAAGATATGCACATTGCAAAAAAAGAGCAATTAGGTTGATGAATTGTGCAGTGCATCGAGATCACACCAATACCTTATTTTTAAAGACTCAAATTTGTGGACCTCGTTAAATTCAACACTGCACAAGTTATGTTTAAAGTTATGAACAACTCTTTGCCAGGAAACCTACAAAATAAATTATGACTTAAGAGGGAAGTTTAATTTAAAACAACCTACAGTCCGAACTATTCTCAAAAGCATGTGCACCTCAGTTTGTTCTCTTTGGAACGACCTTGATGAGGAAACAATAAATTTGCAATAATATGAAAGTTTTCAATGAATACTCATCGACAAGTATGACATGGGAGAAGCTGTAACGATCGAATGGGGCAGGACCAGATGCGCTTCTGCTTCTTCCTGTCCCTTCTCGAACCGCCTGTACAAGATTTACGTTGACTGGAGACTTATGTCATTGAAAATATTCTGTTTTTCTACTTTGTAATCGATACATATTGATCGGCCCGCGATACATAACGATCAAATCAAATGATATGAAGGTTTTTCCAAATAAGCACTTTCACGGAATGCGCAGATCAGAGAGGGGAACGCTGAATTCATCCAATCCTCATCCTCTCAAACAATACAGACGTCCTAAAATGAGCCGCTATGATTTAAACCTCTTTTTTTTTCTGTGGTTAAGAATTTCATCTGATTTCAGGAAATTAAAATAGACTGTATCCTCTGTTTTATGTTTTCTCTTTTATGTCAACGCCTAAGAGGTACACCAATCAGCCACAACATAAAAAACACGTTTTAAATTTGGCTGATTAATAGTCAGTTTGTTTCCAATTACTCAGTTGATGACAGGGCCGGACCAAGGCATAAGTGAACTGAGCGACTGCCTGGGGCCCCCTGGCCCCCCCATGCCTAATGTAACTTTAGGCACGGTTCAGCCACACTCAGTCAGACAGTTGATGGAAAAGGCAGTAGCGTATAAAGTTAAAGATAAAGGCGATGTTATTCGAGGCCGCTCCGTTTGACCGGAATGGGTTTGTAAGAGGCCGTGGTCTTGGCTCTCTGAGACATCGTCTGCTCGTACACTGCCAATGCATATTTTTTTTTGGTTGCTGTGTTTAACTGAGGGTTGGGTTGTTGGTCTGTTTTTTTATGTAGATGTATGTATGTATATACTGTATATATCTCTTATGTTACGGCATTTTCTTATTTTATAATTTTTTCTATTTAACGTATTTTTTTTAATTCAGTTGTTTTTGCCCCCCCTCCACAAATCTTGAAATGAGAATGGTTTCTCTATTAGTTTCGTATATTTACCAACTATCTGTACATGTCGCATTTGTATACCCACTAATAATTGTCATATTTATATTCTTGCTATGTGCATATTGACTCCGCTCTCAATGAAAAAAAAATGTCAACACAGAATAAAATATAATAATAATTATAACTTAATTTCAATGCTGTGGCTTTTTTACTCAGCTGAGCCATGGAGCCATGGGAAACAATTGAAACAACAGATTTTTTAAAATCACATAATTTAATCGAACTAATAATAATTACCGAACTGTATGTATGTGTGTGTGTGTGTGTATATATATATATAAAGTCTGAATTCGTAAAGTCGAGTTTTGAATTTTTGGACTGTGGCAGCCGAACCATCCATCACCGCCGCGCAGAAACTTCCCGATGCGAGGTCGAGGTCCAATGTCCTCTCTCCTCCTCCTCCCTGTTGCTATGGAGACAGGGCCGGGCCAGGTGGAGCCACTGGCTGGCGTCTGCGCGGTCACGTGGGGGATGCGCTCCGTGCGTGAGGAGCGGGCGGCGGCGGCGGACGAGGAGGAAGAAAAAAGTGCCGCGTCTCTCCTGTTGGACGGCGTCTCCACACGCGCACTGACGGGCGAGTGGACGGGAGTGCGCCGTGTTGCTCTCCCCCGGACCGCGCTGCGGCCGATGCGGGTCGTTTGGCGCTGAACTCGCGACGGATTCTTGGTTTTTTTTTTCCAGGGACGATGTCGTCAGTGGATGTTCTCTCCTCTGTGTGGTGACGGCGCGCTGGAGTTCTTTTGTTTGAAAGTGACAGTTGTTTATTTGGGGGGGGGGGGGGGACTCGGTGGCTCGGCGCAGGACGCAGGACGCATCCCGTGCCATGGACTTGTAGCGCGCACGCCAGTGTGTGTGTGTGTGTGTGTGTGTGTGTCGGCCGGGGGAAGGAAGGACGCACACGCGTGAGGAGGATGCATCATGGAACATGGTCGTCTAAAGTTTGAGCGACGATTTGATGTGGGGGAGAGTGACGGCATGGGAGGCAGCAGGGTGGAAGAGGGAACAGCCTGACGCTGATGAGAAAGACCCCCCTCCTCCCCTCTCTCTCTCTCTCCCCCCCCCCCCCCCCCTGGTGAATGTTTGACTCTTGTGTCCAGGGACCACACACACACCTACAGGACCCGGGGCGCCGGGCGACCGCCCGTGTTATGATGCTTCACCTCCACTCGTCTTCTGCTGCCACTGACGCCCTGCACAGCCGCTACGGAGGCCCCTGTGCCGGGGGCCCCGCCATGGGGGCCGGCCGGCAGCCGGGGGCCCCGGGGGCCCCGCGGGTGTACAAGCAGACGATGTCTCAGAGAGCCAAGACCATGGCCTTTTACAAACCCATTCCGGTCAAACGGAGCTGCCTCAGCGTCAACCGCTCCCTGTTCATCTTCGGCGAGGACAACGTCATACGGAAATACGCCAAAAAGATCACAGAATGGCCATATCCTTACAGTGTGACCCCTCGGGTACAGTCTGTCTGTGTCACGCCGGACCACCCGCCGAGCAATATGTCATTTAATGCGTCCTCCGTCGTTACTGGGAGGATGCAGCTTTTGATTCTGCACGTTGAGAGTCACTACATTTAACTTCCACAGTTGGTTTCCTCTTCTCTCTCTCTCTCTCTCTGTCTCTCTCTACAGCCTTAAAGTAGCTTCAGTGCGACAGAGGGACGAGCTGCAGCCTGAACTAAACTGTAGCAGGAAGTGGGGCTGCAACTAACGATTGACCTGTCGACTATTCTCTCGATTAATCGATAAGACGTTTGGTTCCGTGAAATGTCAGAAAATGGTGAAAAATGTTGATTAAGTTTCCACAAACCGATGACATTCAGTTCACCGTCACAGAGGAGCAAAGAAACCGGTACATATTCACGTTCAAGAAGCGGAAATCAGAGCATTTTGACTTGAAAACTGAAAAAGGGTACTTGAGTCGATTCATCGATCATCAAAATAGTTGCTGATTAAATTAGTATTCGATGACTGATCGATTAACTGTTGCAGCTCTGAACGCGTTGCGTTGGTCGTTTTGACTCGTGTTTGGCTTAAAAAATTCTGAAATGACCTTTACACCAAGTCTCCTCCTCCTTATCACTGGAAGTTGCTCTAGCCTCCAGTCGAGATTTGTGACTTGGCATGATTTTTTACTTTTTGCTGCGCGGTACATGGTCCCGGAAATTATTGCGATAAACAATATCATCGTCACTTTCAGACCAAGTTTTGGCGCGTGCTCACGTCCTGCACGATTTCTGTGCCGCTGCCGAGAGAAATGTTATCCAAAGTTTAGACGAAGCAAGCAATTTGAAGACGCGGAGCCGTCAGAAAATTACTAAGAAGTCCATATGTTCTGACGTTTCATAGACTAATTAGGGAATTGATTACGGCGAGAACAGATGTCATGTCAAGGAACGTGTGGACACAATGGCTGTTATTGCGGTCAATACAAGTTATTGAGTTCATATTCATGTTTCGTACCATAAGTGGACGACGTAACTGTCGCGACGGGCCTAATTCCATATCACAGACTTGAGGTTTCACCATCGATTCATCTGACGATTGCTTTCTCCATTAGTCGATGAGTTGCTTTGGTCCAAAAACTGTCATAAAAATGGTGAAAAAAGTCGATCGAAACCAGAAAATATTCCCACAAAAAGGAGCAGAAATTTGGAGAATTTTGACTTTTTCTTTCACCAAAACGTCTTGAACCGATGAATCGATTATCAAAGTAGCTGCCGATTCATTTAGTGGTCGACTGCTGATCGACAAACTGTTGCAGCTCTACTCCCCGCACTCCCTCGACCGCCGGCTTTCCCTCTCTGCCCCACGTTCACCGTGGTCGTCCGCCGCGGTTTCACAGATGAGCAAAAATTGTACCCGGCAGAACTAACCGTCGGGGACTTTCGCCGCGATTGTGATTGTGAGAAGATGCGGTTTCACATCGATGCACGAGCGAGGCCAAGCACAAGTACGCCGCTGTAAAAAATGCGATTGGAACTGCTTCGGACGTGTATGGATGTCACACGACGGTGTTATCCCCCCTTAAGAGATGATTTCATCCTTTGTGTTTCTCCCTGTGATTGTTTTACGCATTGGCTCAATGTTGTGGTGTTCCTGTTTGCATGTGGATGTCCCCTTGCCGCAACAGTTCCTTGACACGCCCACTCCATTCGAGTACCTGATCCTGGCCACCATCATCGCCAACTGCATTGTGCTGGCCTTGGAGCAACACCTCCCGGCCTCGGACAAAACCCCGATGTCGGAGCGTTTGGTGAGTGACCCGCGCGACCGCTTATTCAGGTTCATTTCCCGCCCGAGACCCGGTACACGTGAATATCGCCAGGGGCATTTTGAATGTACCGCAACGAAGGGTTGCCTTTATCTCGCCCTCGCCGGAGCTGTAGGTTTAAGCGGAACGCTGCGGAGCTGCCTCTGATCCCCCGCCCTGTGTGTCATTACGTCCGGTTACCCCTGCCGCACCCTGCCTCCGCCCCCAGCTTCCCTTGTTAAGTCTTCCTATTAGAGAGGCGAGTGCCGCGAGCCTCTCTGAACAAACAAAGAGCGGACGGCGGCAGGGGATTTAAGAATCCGATGCCCCTCCTGGCGTTCAGTATCAAAATATTTGATTTTCAATCCACTGGATAAACAGTCTTTTGACTCTTCGTTTCTCCTGCGTGCACAAGTCCGTGTCCTCACAACTCACTCCTTTCCCACTAAAAGCTTTGTTCAAAGCCAAAAACAAAGGATGATTGGAGAGTATTACCAATACATTAAAGCTACAGTGTGTAATATTTAGAAGACTGTATTCACAGAAATTGAATATATTGTCCATCACTATGTGTTCATATACATATAATCACGATGTTTTTTCGTCAACTCTGAATGAGTTAAATATAGTTCCAAGAGGTGGACCCGACCTCCGTGTGAGTCGCCATGTTTGCTGCGTCGTGGTCAATACGGTTGTTGCACAAAACGCTTCCAGAATACGTTGAATTTTCAGACGCACTGGGGCTTTAAAGGGGCAGTGAGCGATTCTAAAGCAATACACGTTTGTTCAAAAATCTGCGAATATTTCCTCGCCGTTCGGCAGCTGTCGCTTTTGTGCGTGCGCCGGAAAAAAGATTTGTGTTTTTCCGGCGCAGCCCAGGCTCCGTAAATCGAAAAATAAATAAAATGGTGCGGACCGCACCACGCGAGTGCAGTTTTTAAGCATCACTCGTCGGGGTTCGCGGCCCGGTCGGAGCAGAGGACTGAGTTTCAGTATGGACAGCAGAGTGATGCTAATGTGATCGATGTCAACGCCTCTGAACAGCACTGAATGGAAAAATACAAGGGGCTGGCGAGGCGCTAAAAATATTTCCAAGAAGGCCTGTATGTGGAAAGTTATCTCAATTGAATGTGCTCGTGTGTTTTCATTTATTTATTTTTAACTGCAGGACATGTTCAGGTCCTATGGTTGCGACGAAAACACAAAAAAAAATCCGAGGGATCACGGGACACTTAAATCTCACAGAGCCACAGTCTGAAACACTGAAACATTCAGAGGAAATGACGTGAGCCGCTCATTGCGTTGAGAGGTTGATGACGTTGACTCGCCAAACATTCGATTTCATTGACGCGGCCAGATGGAAGTCTGGACTTACGTGAATCCTCCTCACCAGGTTCCTCCCTCTTCTTTCTTCCCCCCTGACAGGACGACACAGAGCCCTACTTTATTGGAATATTTTGTTTCGAGGCCGGTATCAAGATCATCGCCCAGGGCTTTGCCTTCCACAAAGACTCCTACCTACGTAATGGCTGGAATGTAATGGACTTTGTGGTGGTCCTAACAGGGTGAGTAGCACTGGCCTAATGGCTTCTACGGCTCCTAAGTGACAGCGCTGATGGGCAGCAACGATTAATGACGAGTGCGGTGTGTGTGTGTGTGTGTGTGTGTGTGTGTGTGTGTGTGTGTGTGCGTGCGTGCGTGTTACATTTCTAATAATCAGTGGGGCCGAGCCACTCCAGACGGCGGGGTGTTCTCTGTTTTCCTTCCTGTCTGAATAAATGGAGTCTTGAGGTGGTACAGTCGAAAACTGAAGGGAAGTCGCTGTGCACACATGATTTCAGAGAAACGCTTTTGTCTTTCCGCTGCAGCATTACCCATTTAGAAATGATGATGGCCACACGAAATGTACGATCAATAACACACTTTGCCTTTTGCGTTACAGTTATTGTGAATGTTCAGAAGAGATAAGCGGGGATACTGAGAGCTGCTTTCACCCCATTTTTATTCAATACGCCGTTGGAACGTGTTTTAAATGACGAGCGCCACCTGATGACTGATGCATCTGAAATCTCTTCATTAGTTAGACACCTGTGAACCTTTTCAGAATAACTGAGGAATATGGTGATCCACAAAAAACTCAAAAACAAATGCTATAGTATGCTTTGCAATTTTTCTTCTATAACTTTGATCGGCAGAAGGATGGTGTTCTATCCACTTATCCAGTAGTGTATAGGTTATGGGTTCTAAACTTTAACACACCACTTTTCTGTGTAAAGACACAGTATAGACTAGAGGAGCGATGGCTCCCTGAGCTGAGAACGAAGCTACACTCCCTGATGGGTGAGTTCATGTTAACTGATCAAAACCTAAAGCACATGATCCTGACATGGGGGGGAAAAGGTGTAATGTGACAAATAAAAAATGAAATCTCAGCAGATATTTTGAGAGTGGAATAGATTTATTGTTCCAGACTTTCCATGTGTCTTCTCTGATTTAAAACTGATCTTATAACGAACAGAGGGGGGATCACACTAATTCAATTCATAATAAACGTTACAGTTTCATTTTAAAGGTGACATATTATGCTCATATTCAGGTTCATACTTTTAATTTGTGTTACCACTTGAAAAGGTTGACATGGTCTAATGTTCAGAAAAAGCATCAGTGTTCTCACACTGCCCATTCCTGCAGCTCCTCTTTTCACCCTCTGTCTGAAACACCTGGCTTTATTTTAGCCCCGCCTCCCGATACAAACCCCCCCCTGTCTGCTCTGATTGGCCAGCTGGCCCAGTCTGTTGTGATTGGTCAACCGCTTTCAAAATGTGAAAGAAATTTCACGCCCTTTCACCAGAGAAGTGGAGATTCTCAGATGGCAGGCGGGGTTGCCCCCCCAAAGAGTTCAACTGTGACATCACAGTGGGAGAGAAATCTGAACCAGTGGTTCAGAGCCAGGCTGTAGGGATTAGCCATCTCCCAAAAAAAAAAACCGACAGGGAGGTAATTTTTTCGCAGTTTGTGGGCCGGCAGGCTCCACAGATACACACATTTATGTGCACAAACACTGAAAAAGTGATTTTTGCATAATATGTCACCTTTAATCAGTGAAAGATTATTTGATTTTCGAATTAAATCCCCTTATTCATCACTGCAGCTCAGAAATAAAAAAACAAACTTAAGTTATCATCATTTACATTTCGCTTTGTTAAATGTAAACTTTGGTTGTTGCTGTTTTACCTGCAGGTACTGTATCAGCGTTTCTTCTCTTAGCTGAATAGGAATACCGAGGGTTAACTTTGCCAGTGACTAACCAAATGTCAGGTTCAGTGAAACCAGATGAAGAAAAACACATCCTGGTTGTGTTGGGGGTTGGTAGGGGCGGAGGATGCTGTTACGCTGCAGAAAGTCCCCGGCCACTTGTGTTGTTCCACCAGGGGATGGTCCGGCATCGCTCACATAATGACACAGATTTATTTGGCCCATCTATTGGGGTTTGTGCGAGGAATCTCACTGCGGTAAACAGAGCCTCCGTCAATTCCCAGTCCGCTCATCAGTGCCCCCCGGCCCGCCCACTGGAAGTCACCGAGCCTCATTTCCTGTTGGGTGAAGAGACGGTTAAGCAGTCGTTGGAAATAATAAACGCCAATCCACCGGAATGGGTCTGGTTTTGCTGGAACGACGCGGAGATCTCTTTCTGGGTGTGTGTGTCCTTATGGATACATACATCAATTATTTTGTATGTCCTATCCCCTTTACTCCAAAATATTAGTGTTGTGTACTTTTCAAAGCAAACAGTCATGTTACAGATCAGTAGTATTCATTGCAGTTATACATTTGACACACTAAAAATGAAGTGATGGATTACCCACCTCAAAGCGTAACATTGATGGTGTTCTATCTATTTGTTTCATTGCCAGCCGAGCCCATCTAAAGACAGAAGGTCTTGAGTACATATCCAAAACCTGATACCTCCTGTTCCTCTGAGCCACAGAGCCCACAAACGATTCAAACACACCAATGAGCCACACAGTACTGGGCGACATCTTCCTTGTTACCATGAACGTGCAACACTAGGGCTGCAACTAACGATTAACTTTCATTATCGATTAATCCGCCGTGTATTTTCTCGATACATCAATCAGTTTGGTCCAAAAACTGTCATAGAATGATGAATAAATGCCGATCGTGTTGCCCAAAACCCCCAAGACGATGTTTTGATTTGTCCACACACCAAAGATATTTGGTCTGCTGTCATAGAGGAGCAAAGAAACCAGAAAATATTCACATTTAAGAAGCTGAAATTATAGAATCTAGAATTTTTTTCTTCATTAAAACTATTTGAACGATCAACTGATTATAAAAATAGTTGCCGATTAATTTAGTAGTCAATTTCTATTCGATGAATCGATTAAATGTTGCAGCTCGAGCGCATATACACACAGTCAATCCCATGTACACCAACCTGCTGCTACAAATACTCACTCGAGAAACCAAATGCAGATTCATGCACCACTGAAGTGGTGGTCCCCTCGCGTTCTTCTCGTATTCAAGTAATGTTTGTTGAAAACAGAGAGTGATGAGATATTAATGTGGGATGATTTGAACTGACTTACAAAGAAGCCCTTTTCCCTCGAGTTATACGTCGACTGAAAAAAAGGCACTAGTAGATTCTGTGTGCCGGTGCATATTCATGGGATGGTAGCCAACTGGGACGCCTGGCGGCGCCGTACGTACAACAAGTCGATCACGATTGGCTCTCGTCTGGCCGTCAATCACGATGCGCCTGAGGACATTTGCATAATGTTGAGTCCTTTCTCAACATTCCCCTGGTGTGTGGCTGGGAACAAAGCCAGGTCTCATTCACAATGACCTGTACATGTGCTGTAGAGCGGCGCAAGTTAATCGATTAATCGATTAGTAATGGACTACTAAATTAATCGCCAATTATTTTGTTTGATAATCGATTAATCGGTCCAAGTAGTTTTTATGAAAAAAAGCCAATATTCGATGATTTTCAGCTTTGTCTTCAATGATTTTAGCTTCTACAATGTGAATATGTTCTGGTTTCTTTGCTCCTCTGTGACAGTAAACTAAATATCTTTGTCGTGTGGACGAAACAAATAATCGATTAAATTGAGAAAATAATCGTCAGATTAATCGATTATGAAATGAATCGTTATTTGCAGCCCTAGTGTGCTAAATTTATTCCACACGTGGCTCCTCATATGCTTCAGTGTTGTGACGATCCGATCATTGTTACTGTCCAACTCTATTTCTGTTTAGTAGCTTAGTTCAATGACAATCAAATGGGGCCTATTGAAATCAAGTAGGTTATTCTAGTTTCAACATTTGTTAAAGCCAATAGGCTAATTTTGCACAGAAAGTAACAGCCCTAGTATATGCGTGATACAATGAACAATTACGACGATATTGTGTTGGTTATGTGTGTGTGTGTGTGTGTGTGTGTATGTGTGTGTGTGTGTTTGTGTGTATGTGTGTATATATATAGATATATATATGTAGGCCTGCAACTAATGATTATGTTCATTATCGATTAATCTGTCGATTATTTTCTTGTTTAATCGATTATTTGTTTGGTCCGTAATATCTCATAAGATGGTTAAAAATGACGATCGTGTTTCCCAAAACCCCAAGAGGATGTTTCAGTTTACTGTCACTGAGGAGCAAAGAAACCCCCAAAAATATTCAAATTCAAGAAGCTGAAATCAGAGAATTGTGAAAATAGTTTGCGATTCATTTAGTGGTCGATTACTAATCGTTTGACCGATTAGCTCCTGCAGCTCCCTTTATATATATACACACACACACACACACACACACACACACACACATACACACACACACACACACACACACACACATACACACACACACACACACACACACACACAAAAAGGGTAACAGATGGAAAAGCGGCCTTTTTACAGGTTGTCAGGGCATGTGTGTAGTCAGAGCCTCTTCCAGTGTGTGTGTGTGTGTGTGTGTGTGTGTGTGTGTGTGTGTGTGTGTATGGGAGCGGCCCAAGCCTGCGTGATTGAATTCGAGCTGAGCAGGCTGACATGATAACCGTAATTGAAGGGCCAGATGGTGGTTGGACGGCATCCCAACAGCGGTCCGGACGTCTCGGTGTCAGGCCGCACCGACAAGTTGAGCCATGTTGTCGAGGTAGACGCCGGAACGCTCAGCCGAGCAGGACGCACACATGCGGCCAGGCGCCCGCCTCCGACATGCGTGTGCACATACAATAGGCGCACGCATGAAAACAAATCACTTCTCCCTGTGATTGTGCTAATTTCCTGCAGGATGTGCCGTGCAGAAACCCCACAGCTATTAGCCGTTAGCAGTGAGTCCCCAATTATCAGCGTCCAGCTCATTTGGACAGGATTTAAATATCAGTCGGCTCCTGTTGTAACGTGTGTGTGTGTGTGTGTGTGTGTGTGTGTGTGACAGGTTGGCTCTGCCGTTGCCGCAACCAGCACAACAATGGTTCAACTGTTCAATATGTCTGTATATATCTATATCAAAATCCATATTAATCAACCGCTGCAATTAGCTGTGAGTTCTGCTCAACGTTCTTTAGTCATGACAATTAAATATAATTATGATTATCTATCGAGTGATCATTGAATGTGACCATTAGACCATTTAGACATTGAGCAGCACGAGCATTGAAGAGTATAAGTCCGATATTCAGTATCCTTTTAGCTCTGTTTTGGTCTCCACCAACTGCAAAGGAGAAGGGGGGTACTCTTTACTTGACAGCTATTTTACTTTCTTCACCAGATAGTATCCCACTTTGTCTGTCTGCCATTTGGTCTGTCTGCTGTAGATTCTGTACAGCATTTTTTTCTTGCTCCGACCGCTAGTTGCTGCTGGAAATGTGGATTCAACCTTACCGTAAACTTCCAGGCCTTGAGCGCAGGGGTGGGGAACTTTTTTCCTTCAAGGGGCCATTTCATTTTTTATAACGTCCTTCGAGGGCCATACTAAATTATTGAACACGTATATCACTCTCAACTCTCTGATGCAAAGGCTGGAAATGCTTCTTTGGCGAGGCGTCTGACGTCAGATGGTAGTGATGATGATGATGATGATGATGCTAATCCCTACTCTCTATAGCCAAAACAACTTGCTCAAACAGATTCTTACCTTTGGCAGAGCCCCGCATGGCATCTAAAGACTGTAACGGCATCTAAGACACAAACATGATTAGTTGGTCTGTACTCGTTATGTCTGTTGTTTTATTATTGACAGATAACACAGGGAGAACATTTTCTTGCGCAGTGCTTCACTAGTTTTTTCACTATCTTGTACCAATTTCATAATTAATCTGCTGCGTGATGGTTCTTCAAGAATAACTGGTACCACTAGACCGTCCTGTGTGTGATCTCGTAGAAGCTGCTTGTTGGGCACCAAACTCATGCACATGGTAAAGACACCGCAGTCATGCATTTATCTCCCGAGCCACAGCCGCCCCACAAGAATGAACTTCATCCAAGATAGTGCTGGGCGATAAAGTTTTCCTCGATAGAAATATTAGACATGGTCGATATAACTTCGATAGATGTTTTGACAGACAACAGCAGCAGCTCACGCGTTAATGTTTGACAATGACGACGCGAAATGTAAAATTCGAGCGACAGCGTTCCCGAAGAGGACGTCCCGACGGACAAAGCCCCGAGGGCTCAAAAGACCAGGACGTTGTTTAAAAAGAAGCGTTCGAGGAATTCTGTAGTGCGGATATATTTTGGGTATTTAAAGTCTGACAAGAAGCAAAGTAGTCGCATCACGTGCACTGCAGACATTTAGCAGTTGTAGTATACAACTGCATTATACAGCAGCAGTTGTATAATGTTCTTCTCACAGAAAATAAATAATATTTACATTTATTACATTCAATCTGTACTCTATGTCCTTTCTATTGCACATTTTCAAATTATTTTATTTATTTGTTTCCTCTATATTTCACATACTGTACAGTATTTCCCTTCTTTTGCACATTTCCAATTTCTGTAGCTTTCTCTATACCGTGTGGTTTTGCCTTACTCTTACTTTTGCACTATTTAGAATTAATTTCTTGTATATATTACTTACAGTATCTTTTTCTGTTTTTTTTTGTACTATTGCACAGTGGGTCCGAGATAATGTTTTTTTCAATTCCTTTGTATGTCTGGAACAATATTGCAGGAATTGGCAATAAAGTTGACTTGACTTAACATGAATATTTAAACCAAAATCAACTTAAATACTTAACTTAAAATAAGAATTAAATATTATATCTTCACTTCTCACAACCTCCGAGCTTGACAGAAATAGCGATTCGAATTCATACCGTGATACATATCGATATCGATCAATATGGAAAAAAATGAATCGCAATAAGATCATTTTCCATATCGCCCAGCCCTAATCCAAGACAATTTGTCCTTGCAACTCCAAACACAATCGTTTGTCCATTTACCATCTCCGGTCCTCTTGTCGACAGTCGCCATGATGCCCGTCGGTGATGCCAATGTCACGGCAGCACGTGTGTCTCCTTCACCTTATTTTTTTTTAATCATTCTCTCTTATCACAGAAAAAAGAAAATCATTCGTGAGTTTCCCTTTTTGGGGCCGGATGAAACTGTCTTGAGGCCAAAAGCACCATGAAGCCGCAGGGTTGAAAGGAATGACTCTTGGAAACGGTGCTTATTTGCTTTCCCTTCACGTGGGATTTTTAGTCAGATTAATATCATTATAAAGTGTGTGTTGGGCACACGTTCAGCCGAGCTTGGCATGAAGATCAGTGATAGCTGGAAGCGGCTGCTCTGTTAACACGTCTACAGATATGTGAAGCTCACTAATTAATAAAGTAACGTGTCGTCTTATCCCTGCTCAAACAGAAATGCAAAAGTGTTTTCAATCTTATCTCAAAGTCTGGTTCTTTTTCCTCATGCAATGATTATTCATCTGGATGGTTCTACGTCGGGCCTTTCGGGCAAACGGCATCTTGTAGCTCGGCTAGAAAACAGGTTGACGCGACGCGATGTTATCTGGAACCAATTAAACGACAAAGGGAAAAAGAGCGATGACAAAACGTCTCGCATTGTCATTGGCCGGCTCCTGCAGCATCTCGACCTTTTTCTCGTACGTGTGTTTCGTTGTGTTTATTGACTGCAGCCGAATGACGGACCGCTGAGTCATGTCTGAACTTGACTGGCCGTCTCGTCGTTTATGTTCGACCACAAGCCAGCGTGGTGACCTCGCTTCAACCTCGACTCCACCACACGGATGTGAAGCGAACATGTTTCAGTGAGAACGTTTCGGGAGCCGAGTCAGACTCTGAGACTTCACACTTGCACAGGTTGGCGACAAAACTGTACATGCAAGATCTTGCGAATTGGCACAATTAAAGGGGCCGTAAGCAACTTTGGAGAAAGATTGCTTCTTGTTGATTTACTGATAACAAATATATGAAATCACGAAACACTTGGCCGAAGTCCAAATAATACAGATTACAGGATAAGTTTTTTTTTCTTTCATTTATTTCCCTTTTTTTTCACCATTGTATGAATTAAATAGCCTTAATGTGCTTTTTACTTTTTTTGTCTTGATTTTCAAGGGGGAAAAAATCAAATACAAATGTACAATTTATAAATATTTATTTATAGCTTAAAATAAATGAATTAGAACAAAATAGAATTAAAATACTTTTATTTATCCAGTTGTTTGCACCACATTCCACGCTGGCTTCACTTTTCGGTGGCCGAACGTTCGTGTGGAAATATTCTCTGAGTTTTACAAAAAAGTGTATTGGATTAAAATCCCTTACTGCCCCTTTAACGTTCTACCCCTGCAACATACAAGTCTAGCGTTAACGCCGTTGTCCACAGAAGGAGCTGACGATAAATTACGCGCAGTTCAGGGACCATCGTATTCTACCGCCGTTACCACTTTGAGCATGCCATCAACTGATCCCGGCGCACATTACGTCCGTGTGCGTGTGTCTGCTCTCAGGACAACGGGCCTTCGCCGTCCTTCACGAGCTGCAAATCAGATCACACGGCCTGCGTGAACGGAAGAGGCACTGACTCCGACCTCCAGCGTGTTCCAGTAAGATGTGGGGAGTTGCTAATAGGAGCTGTATATATCTGCCTCCCTGCGCTCCCGCCCAGATCGATAGTGCATTGAGCCGAACGCGGGGCGAATAGATTCACTCCAGCACTCGTCTTCATAGGCGGCTGGATCATGGCAGCTTCCTACAGTCGCTCATTCCTACATTACAGCCTGCCACACACACACACACACACACAGCTTATGGGATAACGCTGCTCAGTTGTCAATTGTAATATTGTTCACCAGGAATAAGCTGTATCTGCTTTAAGAATTCAGAATTTCTTGCATGTTTTTTTACACTAAGAATCAAAAATGCTTGAGGTCGTATTCAGTGTAAGAGGTCAGATATAAAGATACAGATTTGCTTGATTTAATAATCTCTCCTTTTTTCTTTTAGAAGCCCTTTCACATACATTTGATTTCAGGTTCCTAATTTTAATTTAAGGCTATCACTTGAAAAGGTTTACACAATCTATATGTTCAAAACACGATCGTGATCACAGTTGAGTTTGCACTGGCACCCTGTCGATAGTCCCGCCCGTGGCCCCCTGGCAGCTCGCTGTGGGGCCGGAGATTGGATTTATGTTCGTGTACTGTAATACGATAGGTCAGAACTTGATATTTGATGCTGTCAAGTCATTTTTATCTCAAGGTAAAGTTAAGGTTCAGGTATTTTTCACACAGTTTTGCTGTTCCCGTTCACAATTCGCTGTTTATGTGAAATTTACGTTCAATATTGTTTTATTGTAATGTGGAAATGTGGATGACACTGAGGATAACGTCAGTGCACGTGTGAGCCCGGCTGAGCTGATGTCAGTCAGGACACGTCCGTCACATTTTAAAGGGATAGTTCGGTGATTCTGAAGTGGGGTAGTATGAGTTACTTATGCATAGTTAATATGTCACCTTTTGTGACCCCAGTGTTGCAGAGGACAAACTTAAACGGCTGTCTGGCGGCAAACTGAAGCAGTACGATGGGTTACGAACGGATATTTTTTATTTTATTTTAGGAAAGCTATTTAAAATCTGGCGCAAAAGACGTTTTGCGGTGGTCCCCTCTGCAACAGTGGGACTGAGACTTACGCTACTTCCACTTCTCCGCCAAACTCCGTAAAACGGCATCGCTGATCGCCATCTCCACAAGGTGACATATGAACTATGCCTAAGTAACTCACAGAACCCCACTTGAAAATCACTGAACTGTCCCTTTAAGACCTTTGGTCCAGTGAGACCAGTATCTACTCGAGGGTGACCTCAGTTCATGTGAAGCCCCGTTCAGAAGGATCACAGTTCCAGCGTAAGAACTGGGCAATTCACTGTAATCCTGTGATACATCAGCTCATCAGTCATTTTAACCACGTGAACTGACACAATGTGCTTGCGTATTCCCGCTGGGACCCTGTGAAGTCTTGACACACCGGTGTCAAACACCTTGATGTGATTCAGTGTGATTTACGCTTCCCGAGGATAGCATTATGTCTGCTGTCCGTTGCGTGCCCATGTGCCGTAAACCTGTTTTGTATAGGGAGGAAAAAGCTTTTGAAACAGTTCAGCGGCGGTTGAACAGGAACTGCTGCCATCTAATTTGGTACAAACGGAACGGGGCCAGTTCACCAGAATGCAAATCAAAATAGGCCAAACAAAAGTTGGGGGAGCTGCGTGTGGCTGACCCATTTAGGCCCTTGTGTCGCTGGTTGCATGGTTTTCAAACGATCAGATTACGAACCGCTCGCGACTCTTTTTTTGTTGATCACACAAACGGTCAAACGGTTGAACCGCGCACAATTGAACAGTCATTAGAAAATGACGGGGAAATGTGTTGCGCAGCGGTCTTGTGATCACCATTGGTGATATCAGTGGCCGCTCTCGAGCAAAGAAGGAGCCCGAAGTTTCCACTACAGTTGCGTTTCTCTCTCGTCAGTCCCTACGTAGTAGTCCTATCTTATTGTTATACATCTCAGAGGAAGGCAGATTCTCTAGCTGCACCCTTAGTGCATGGCGGCTACTCAGTACTAGCACAGTTTTGTGGTTGGCAGTATGTATATGTATATATGTACACACGTGTATATATATATTAGTGTTGTCAATCAATAAAAAAACCCCAACTAATTAATCGCACAATTTGCTGTGATTAATCGCAATTAAGTTTGTAATAATGTAGTAATGTAAAATGATGGATTTAATATAGAATCAACAATAAGGAAGTATTTAAATTCAAATACTATTGTTTTATAGCATCTTTCTAACTTTGAGCACAGATTCTCTCCCGTGAACAACAGGCCAAGGTGACTCACCCGAGGCCTCGCCGACGTGTCCAGATGTCTAGCAGCTAAACATCTGGACACGGCGGGGAGCCATCTCCCCTGTGAGCTGTGACGTTTCTTTCAACAGAAGAGTATCTTGCGATATATTGATCGCCTTCCTTTTTGAGGTCCGTCGTGAAAGTGACAAACTATTCCTGTCTGTATAGCATATTTCCCCGTGTGTCGCTCTTCGGGTGTGTTTTCGTGAAAAAACGCACTTTAAACTCCATAAACTCCTTCCATGTCCGTATCCATCTTTAGCCAGGATGGCTAATGGCTAACGGTCATGCGGCACACGTCGTCAGCCGCCACAGGAAGTGAACAAAATGCGTTAAATAGTTCACAATTAACACAAAGATTAACTCGTTAATGTTGACAGCAATAATATATATATATATATATATATATATATATATATTAGAAATTAAATGTCAATGATTCCTCAGATGTCATTAACAAACCCTTGTGACAAAGAAAGGTAATTGAGTCTCGAAGTTTTACATCTTAGTCACAAATTGTATTCTCAATAACTAAATAAAAAAGAAAACACAAATACCACCACAAAAACAGAACTTTCATTTAGATAATTAACATTTCCATGTCAAACGTAAACGTGAATGCACATCTTTTTCTGCATTGCCTATTCTATAAAAATCAATAAAGTAATAAACAAAAGTTCTCTTTGGCAAACATGAACACTGGTGCCAGTATGCGTGCGAACGGCTCCTATCAGGCTGATATCATCCGCCAACTGATGAATGGGTCGGGCTCCAACCCTGGACTCACTCCCAGTCGCCAGGCGAGTTGGTGTTCGCTGTGTAAACGCCCTGCGATCAACAGAAGATCCTCTCTGTCGGTCTCTCTCTCCGTGAGCATCCACACCTCCCCCACTGAACTGACAACCGGGGTCCCCTGCGCTTTTGCCCGGCAGGCTCACTGAGCTCGTGGTGTGAAAAAGAAAATATATATTGAATATTGACTGAAGACTTTGGAAAAAAGACAAACACGAGATACAAAAAATACTGCTGCAGCTTGGACAACGATGATGACAAAATAGAGGAAATATTGACGTACATTTTGCTTTTGGATAAAAAGATTGAAGTCATTTCACACATCAATGAATCGTTGAATGAAAAGCAGAAATAAAAAGGTCATTGCTTGTACTTTTAATGTAGCTGTACTCCGGGCTAAACTGACTTCATGTCAGCGGCAAATGACACAAATGACTGGCTAATAATTGGGCATGCCGGCCATTTTTCACCAAGGGCCACCAACGAGTCAGCAAACTTAGTACATTACGTCACATTACGTTGATTTAATAGACGGACTCCATCCCGTGAATTACTTTTGGACTAGTATCTTCCGTTCGTTGAAAGGCGATAAGGGTGACACGGCCCAGCAGGTGTTCGGGAGTCAGTGGAGCTGACAGAATTATCTGAAATCCGGACTGCGGACATTGTGACGACGGCTCCGTGGCTGCAGCTCGCCCCACGAGTCTGCCGGAGGCCGAGGCATTTGTGCGGGGCGAGCCACTCTCTAATCAGCTTCTCTCTCTTTTAGAGAAAATGGCTGGAGCAACGAATAAGAATAATTGATTCAGTTTCACGGCGGATGAATTAGCCCAATTGCAGAGTGCATTTTATCCTCTGGGATGAGCCTGTGTACTTTACCCGAGCTATATTATACATTCCACCGTAAATGAAGTGTTGTAGTAAGTCCAGTGTCATCCTATATTATATGCTGGAAGAGGGAAAAGCAGTGCAAACACATGTTTTTTCAGTCAGACAACTCAATCGGGTTCTGACTCCTTGTCAAATACTTGACAATACTTCCTTGAAACAATTACCTGTATTGATCATTTCCTCAAGTCCTGAACATGCATCAAATAAACCACAAGCAAAAAGACCCTGATTGGTCACACCTCCACCTATCTCTGTCTGAACCCTCGTTATCGCCCAGTTTACCTACAAACTTCGGTCCAAACGAATCTCCAACAAAACCTCGCTCGTGGTTCTGTCAGCTTGCCTCGGGATCGTTGGAAGGCCTCGCCATTGGCTGTCATTTTATGTTTTGCGTTGGGTCCTCTCCCGCTGCGAAAGGGGGGGAGCTGCCGCCGCTCGGCATGACCGGCCCCAGCCTGTTACAGCTCGTCACACCCATTGCCAGGAAGGCGATGAGAACGAGACGGGAGGCAGGCAGACAATCTCTGCGCCGATGTGTTTTTTTTTCCAGACTGATGTGTCTGAGACTGTCGATCGATGTCCTGGGAGGTGTCTCGAGCGCCCCTCCCCACCTCCATCACCACCGCCTTCCCCACTGATCTGAGAGCCGGTTGTCAGGGAGGGTCGGGACCCTGCAGGCAGCCAGGCACTGCTGTCTCCGCTCAGCCACTAGCCGTGTCTCTCTGCATGCTACCGCGCTCGCACTTTTCATCTGCGGGGGAAGCCACTCGGAGAGCAAGCTGGAAGGCTCAGCTTGTGGCTGCAATGCTTGAATAACTTTCTGTACGTACAGGAGGATCAAGTGCACCATCTGATGTATCCTGGCCGGGTGCCACACCCAAATTGCATGCCTTGAATAGGCTCTCTCTAGAATTGGTTATTTTCCCCATTCAGCCATTTTATCTCTTTGTCTAGATGCCAGACAGTGATGAGCGTAGTTTATTGAGCATGCTCCGTCATTATGTTAAGCTGATGTCCATTACATGGACGCTGGCCTCGGCCCCCGAGCTCTGACTGAACTCAAAGCATCGATTTGCACTTACTGTCCGTCACAGAAATAGTCCAGTCTCATGTTTATTGCACCGGCACAATTTAAGCTGAGCGGCATGTTTGACCGGAGAAATATCGTAGCCCTTTGTGCCCGAGGATGACACCGGAGACACCCCTCTTCAACTGAATGCACTTAGAAATGAGTCGTGCACAAGAAACCTTATTAAACTAGAATGGCACTCAGTAGAGCGCATACCTCCACCAAGGCCCAACAGCCCCATTACATTCAAGTCGCACCAAATTGCACACACTCATAGATATATCCATCCCCTAAACTTTCCATCAAGATCCATTCAATTTTCCCTGGAAAATCAGTGAAATGTATTTTGGTATATTTAAGTAAGTATATTGAATTATGTTAATGGTGACATATTATGCAAAATTCACTTTTTCAGTGTTTGTGCACATGAATGTGTGTAACTGTGGAGCCTGCCGACCCACAAACTGTGAAAAAAGACCAGCCTTTTGTTTTGTGAGCTGAACCACTCTGATGTCACAGTTGGACTCTTTTGGGGGTAACTTTTCTGGTAAAGGGGCGTGACTGGGCCAGCTGGCCAATCAGAGCAGGCTGGGGTTTATCGGGAGGCGGGGCTTAAAAAAATCCAGGCGTTTTAGACAGAGGGTGAAAAGAGGAGCTGCAGGAATGGGCAGTATGAGAACACTGATGCCTTTTCTGAACATTAGAGCATGTCAACCTTTTCAAGTGGAAACACAAATTAAAAGTATGAACCTGAATATGAGCATAATATGTCACCTTTAAAGAAAGTGATAAAAAAGTTCCAGGACCTGCCCCTTTTGTCCAGATCCATGCCCAAATAGAATGATTATTATCAGGGCCGGCCCAAGGCATAAGCGTACTAAGGGGCTTCTAAGGGGCCCCCTGGCCACCATGCTCAATATAACTATAGGTACGATACAGCCATATTCAGTCAGACAGTTGATGGAAAAGGCAGTAGAGTATAAACTTAAAGATAAAGGCAATGTCACAAAAAAGGACATGCATGACTAATTCCAATGGTTCAGTCGAGGTATATTCAGCTAATGTTGGCTAACTAACTGTTAGCTAAGGAAATATAATGACAGCTAGATTCCACTATAATGTACTGTTACATTACTTTGAATATTAAACACTGGACCACTATCGTGAGTTGGCTACTTTTAAGATTTACAACCATAGAAGCATAAAGGCTGAAATTGGTTTAATGTGAGCAACACCGCTACAATGAATTAAATTGATAATGGGTGTGTTAGATTTACAGAAGTTAAATCAGAAGCATTGACAATAGTATTTGTGGTGCTGGGTGAGTTGGCCCCCAAATCAAATTCTGCTTAGGGCCCCACATAGGCCAGGGCCGGCTCTGATTATTATATATCTTAACCATAGACTGTATATGGCCCCCGGTGGCTGGCTGCAGTGACCGTCATAAACCGCGCAGATGGGACATGGAACAAAATATAAGTCATCTTTAAGGTTGGTTTCTGTCATTTTGGACAAGCAGTTCTTATCCCACTGATGTACATTCAGGTGTAACAGTTTGGTTTGAATTACTTATTTGATGCTATAAGAACAGGTAGAAATGTTATGATTGACAGCTGCGACTGAGGCGATCGGTCGAGAGCGTGTAACAGCGGGACCTCGATACTGTGGCTCCACACAGAGATCACTACTGTGAAGACGCTGGCATTCATGATTAGTTAGTTTATCTTAAAAGACAATATTTAGGCTGCCGGAGTTTGGAACGCCTCATTGAACATCACCACGCTGACAGCGCTGAGGGTGTTTGATTTCATGTCCGCAAGGTGAACCGCTCATCACTTGTTCTTAGCCGTCGGCAGCTTCAGCTGTAGTTTGCCGGACGACGAGGGGAACAAAGTCAGAAAGTGAGCAAACGGAATGAGGCAGTTTTTTTTTATCTTTTCATGGGATTTGTCAACAAAAAGAAATGTATTTTAAAAAGTGCCAGCCTATATAACAGCCAATAATAACAGTATACGTTGTTTTTTTAATTTAAAACCTCCTTGCCACTTCATTTGTGACAACAAGTAACAATTCCAATAAAATGTCATGAAGAATTTCCCTTTCTCTCTTATTCTCTCTTGAGTTTGGTGTCGTCGTCGTCATGACGTGACAGGAACGAGACCTATACTTCAGATCAGATACACCCTGACAGCAGTCCAGGCGATATTCAGAGTATTCAAAAATGACATCCAAAAAGACAACAATTCTTATTGCCATAATCATAATCGTAGTAGGAGAACAATAATTGAATGGAGTGAATTTGATGCTCTTTTTCCTGGCAGCGATGAGATCAGTGGAGCCTCCTTTGTTTCTATGGCGACACCTCCAGTCGTCTCGACTGTGGCTTCCCTCCCTTCCTCCCTCTCCGTCTCTCTCTTCCTCTCCGTCTCGTTATCTGCTGCCTTTTTAACCCCTTTTATCTTCCATGTTCTCTTCTCCTTTCCTTGCCGTCGTGTCCGCTCCTCCACTTTCCGAGTCAGATTCTCACCGTGCTTCGCTCAGCGTCATCGAGCTACTGTACACAAATGAATGTGATACTGTGGGAAAAAATGATGGTGTAAGAGCAAAGAGATTAGTGGATTCTCTGCTTTTGGATCATTATGAGCAAATAACAGTTGTGCATTGAGATGGGAATGAGGAGTTTGTAAGGTTTTTACTAGCGCCTGACCGATATTATCGGCCGACAGATGTGAGTCTTTAAATGTGCATTCATGTTTATATTTTAGGTAAATAAATTTGTATTTTCTTAATTAAAATTCAATTAATCTGGTTGTATCTGTAATTGTTTCAAATCTATAGTTATTTATGATAAAGATTATGGTTAAAATAAAATATCAAGCCTCCATTACATTTCTTTGTCATAAAGGTTTGATAAGGACATCTTAGGAATCATTGACAATGTATCGATATTGTGAATCTTATACTGCCTAATATCGATATTGGCATCGGCCCCAAAAAATCCATATCAGTCAGGCACTAGTTTTTACCTCCACCCATTGGACGACAAAACAACGACAATCTAAAAAATATAAAAGACAATCGTCTTTTATATTTTTCTGTGCGTCAGGCTAGTTTTTGTGATTTTCTTGATGATTATCACTTCAAAATAAATAGGAGCGATACTATATTCGTTCTTAACGGGAGTCCAGCCGTAGATTCATAGGCTCTTTTGATTTTCTTGTTGGGCATTGGCTTTCAGCCAACGGTGGCTCCAGTGCAATGCTGGATTGTAGGGATGCAAATTTTAAGCAGTTATTTACAAATTAACAGACGCTAATCAATTGCTGGTTAACGATAAACGCTTTGTGGTAAAAACAGCCTTTTGACCCCTGACGTGGTGTTCGCCCCATGGAATCAGGGTGAATTAGGAAATTAAAGAACAGATTAAGTGAACACCAAGGTCACTCGAATCATCCATCAACACACCAAATAATGACTTCATATGAAATTGCGGCGTTTCCACTCTTGTCCGTCACGTTTTCAACAGCTGGCCAGTGACGGGTAGCAATCAAAACGCGCCCTCACACAGTGATGGACCGGTGCGAATGGGATGCACGACACAAAGTTGCACACAGCAGTAAATCGCAAACCAGTGTGTCGGTGTATTTTCATGCAAAGCAAAAACAATATCGTAGCGTTAGCGGCCCATTACAGGCCGAACTGAAACATGTGTTATAGAACCCAAGCGTTTCACCGAGAGCCTTAATCTTCATAAACAGCCTGAGGCCTGTTGCATGTTTCGTGTTTTAACGTCCTTGGATTACTCTTTAATCACCCCAGTTTTTGGTGCAGAGCAAAAAGTAGAGCATCTCATCTCCATCTGCTTCTTAGGCATGGTGCGTAAATGTGGAGAGTGCATGTGTGTGTGCATTTGTGTGTGTGTGTGTGTGTGTTATGGGTGTGTTATTATTAGGGGTCCAAGCCAGAGGGGGCTCGGAACCACATTTTTATCATTATAACTTTAGTTGTTAATGTTGTTCTCCCTGCTCCCAGCGATAGTGATCCTCACTGTTTTGCTCCGTCACCTCCGTGTTGCACACCACAGGGAGAGCTTTGCGGCCGTTTGCACTGATTTTCTCAGGGGAAATTTCTCAGTCAGGACCCCTGACCCCTGTCGCGAGACTACGTCGTAGTCAAACTACGCGAGGTTTAACATTTTCTTTTTTGTTTTCACAAAATTCTTGGTGTTGCTACGTCGAAGCAACACCAAGCTCTCCCTTCTTTTTGTCCTCTCCCTCTGTGCCCAATGTGAGGACAGGTCAAATGGAGGTGAATAATAAAATGTATTGAGGTCCGGAACGCTTTTTTGGTGAATCAGACTCCATTAATGTGGAACATCTTAATCAAGCGAGGGCCTCCGTCAAGACAGGAGCTATGACAGGGTCACTGGGGGTCTAGACGCAGCCGGTGGTGGAGTCGAGCCAAGGACAAGTGTAGCTTATACATCATGGAGGTTGTGGTCGTGATGTTGAGGAGCTGGGTTGTGCAATAGTAGGCCTAAAAGATAGACGGGCAGTATTTAATAATATTTTTAAGAATCACATCCAGTGATTGGTTGGCTGGAGGAACCTGGGCAGAAACATCGTCGGTCACATGTGGTGGGAAAGCGGAGGTGACAGAGGAAGAGATTAACCGCGTAACCGATGTCAACCCATGGAGGAACAAGGCAGAGAGTGAGGGAAGAGCGCCTCTTTATCGGACTTTAGCTAAAGCCTCGTATGCTCAGGGGGATGGAAGGGAAGTGCAGTCAGAGCAAAGCAACAGATGCAGTGTTAATCTGATTTGTCACCAGGTCTGAACCCCGGAGCTCGCTCGCTTTCCCTCCACACTGCCCTGGGATGATATTTTCTCGGCCTCGAGCCGAGTCCAAGTATAGTGCCGTCATGAATATTCAACTGAATATGAAATTTCGGGGTCAGCCGGAACACAGAAAGCGTCACCGAGTGTTCGGCTCCGCTGAAATCAAAACACTACATCTGGCTTTTCCCCGGGCGGGAATCACTCACTGTTGAGTGTCAGAGACTGATGGTCCAAAAATGTTCAATCCTCCATCTGAAACCGAGACACAGCCACACATCATAACTAAACAAGAGCTTTCACAGAGCTGCACAGTATATTGGGGTGTATTGTATTGCTGCACACTGACATACTGTACAGGTCAATAGTAGGGTCTCGTTGATAGAGTAAATTCGTTGATTTGGGTAGAATGTGTCGACTTTTACTTTGGTAAAGACAAACGATAAGCTCCTCTGTGTTATTTACCGCTGTTGAGGACGTAGACAGGGTGAGTCCCGGTCGGAGCGGGACAACACTTCGGCCCTGGAGATAGTGAAAGCACATGCAAAGTCAGATGCTCACGCGAGTTAAGCGACGGGAACATTTGCGTCAAACAGCGACATACTCCGTCTTACCTTTAATGCTAAGTCACGATAAGTTGTGTTTTGTATGAATGGATCCGCTCCCGTTAGCACAAAGGCTACCTGTCACTACTCTACCAGCACCTTTGACGTCTTTGAGCAACACTACAGAAAGTGTTGGTAGAGACAAACACCGGCCTTTGTTATAAAACACTCAAGCCTGTAACTTTGCTCTGCTTCACATGAAATTTGGCAGAGATAATGTTCAGATGTTGTGCTTTGGATTGTGTATGGACGTTTTTTTTCTTTCTTTAGGCAAAAGTGAAATCTTTTATTTATGTTACTCTGACCCATATATATATATACGAGCTGCCGCTGGCAGCTACTTGGCAGCTCACACAGCTTGTGTGTGAGCCTCAAGTTACTCACTGATCATCGTGGAAATAACAGTGATGCTATATTATCCACTATATGTACACATGGCGTATCAAATGTGGTGCATTCGAGAGAATAAAAAAAAAAGAGGTAAATGCTGTAATTGACAGGTATAGTTTTATCTGAAAGTTCGAATATAAATCTGTCAACAAGAGAGCAGATGATGAGGGGTGTCGCTTCCTCCTGTGTTCAGGTGTGGTTTCTATTTTCAGACATCTGTCTCATCTGTTATCTGTATCCGTTATACTTTGGGCTAGATGGAGTTGCACGTCACAATGTTTCCCTCTATATGTCTAGAGCTTGTTCTATTTTATATATCGTGTTACTCTGCTTGTGTCCGTGTGCATGCTCCCTGTGGGCTGAGCGAGTTTCTGTAAGTCTTTCACGCACAGACACACACATTGTTGTGCAAGTTCATCTCAGTTGAACTTAAGTTTTATCTATCAAAGAGTGAGGTCACGGCTTCATCCGAAGAGCCAGTCAAAGCACGGCTAGCCTAGCTTAGCACAAGGACTGGAAGCGGGGGTAAACTGCTTGCCAGCCCAGATTGCACTTTAATGTTGTACATTGTTTGCCTACTGTTAACACTAGCATTAGTCATACTATTAAAAAATACTTTTGGACGGCTCAACTTTTACAAAAACAGTTTTCAGGAGATTTTTCGAACCAGTTGACTATTGGGAGGTCATGTTTGCAAAGAACATTTTTCCTCCAGTCACCTTTTTTTTAACATATTGCTTGTATAATTCTAAGCATAGACAAAAATTAAGTTAAAATATCTTGGATACGGGTGTTACATCATTTGGTGCCAGTGTCTGCACAGTAGTGACTGTGAATTGGAGTCACAGTGTCGAGGTCCCTAAGATGCATCCACCTCTCAGTGCTCCATCATGATGTTTCAACCCGTTTAATAGCATCAAATAACCTATTAAAAACCAAACTCACCAAAAACAATGTGATAAAAACTAAAGAAAAATGACACAAACCATCCTTGACTTTTTAGTTTGGCCCATGTCCCGTCTGCTAACAAGGAGAGGGCAAGGTATATGAACTATACTGCAGCCAGCCTCCAGGGTGTGATTGAGATGTTTTGGCTCCACTGTAGGAGAGCTGTCATGTTGTCATCTTCAAACACTATGGTTTTAACTTCAATGCCCCGGTGTCAGGGCCTGTAACGCGAGGGGACGCTTCCACCGAGGCTTCCGCCGAGCTTTCGTTCCCTGGACTCAATCTGTGGTGAACTTTTTCTGGGAAAATTTCGAATTTTTAGGATTAGGGTGTCCAGATTTGAGTGGGTGAAGTTCGGGGGACGGGAGTCAGGGGTGGACGTGGTCACAGTGGCAATGAACAGTAAAACAGTTTTTATTCTTGAAGTCAGATCTCTCCTTTGCCTGGCTGCACAGTGTGCATCCTGTATGGCTGCTGGGTGACACCTAAAGTGTTTCACAACGATCCGGATTTTATGTTTAATTAGGCTATAACTAATCAAAACTCGGGTTTAGTTTCATTTTCGGGATAGGATTTGGGACAAATGCTTGTAAATTGGGAATGTCCCCAATTTTTGAGGGTCCCCAGGTCTCTCCTCAGGTGAAATATATGCACATACAAACATTCGTCTTCTGTGTTTTTGTTATGCACCTGATCAGACATAATTGGCTGTTTTTCCACTTCGCCTGGTGCATGGTGCAGCTGATGGAGCTTCCAGGTTGGCCGTGGCAGGATGACACCGACCGAGTGTGTGATGCAATGTTCTTTTCCACAGGCACAGTGAGGCGGTAATTCAGACTGAGTGTACTGCTGTGTCACCGAACACATCACCAGATAGGTGTGTGTTTTTCTGCCTGTGGATGGGTTTTTTACCCACTCAGCCAGTCAGAGTCAGTGAACAACCCCTGCAATGCAAATAATGGAGTTTTAATTCATGTTGAATGAGTTGTTGGATGAACAGGCAACTGAAATCAACAATGATCCGCATGTTAAAGGGATAGTTCGGCGATTTTGAAGTGGGGTTGTATGAGTTACTTATGCATAGTTAATATGTGACCTTATGGAGATGGTGATCAGCGATTTCATTTTACGGAATTTGGAGGAGAAGTGGAAGTAGCGTAGCTCTGAGTCCCACTGTGGCAGAGGGGACCACCAGAAAACGTCTTTTTCGCCACATTTTTAAATGCTTACCTAACAAAAATATATCCGTTCAATTGTACGCTGAACGACGTATCTTTTATTATGTTATGTGTCTTGCCCAAAGACACATTGGCTCGCAGGGGATCAAACCATCGACCTTCTGGTTAGTGGATGACCCTCTTTACCTCCTGAGCCACAGCCCCATCATGCATGCACCAAGCCATTTTTCTTGATTTTCTAATATTAACAGTAAAGTAAACCGCTGATCCAATCCATCAAAAGCTGCAGCTGTGCCATTTATCAGTCTCAATTTTGACTGACAGCTACCCAGTGGCACACTGCGATCATCGTCGTGTTATATATGCACGACCTGATATTTATTGATCACTGATCATTAATTGATTGCCGGCCAAAAATTAGACAACGAACCATCCATAAGCATCAGAACGCGGACTGAGTAAGGTTTGCTCCTGTTGCTCTGTTGGGAATTCAGCCACACACTCTCCAATGCTCATCATTTCCAGACCTGGCGATATCCTCGTATGTGTTGGCTCCCTGCATCGATTCGCTCGTCAAGTGTCCAAACTTGAAAACAAACGAACCAACAAACCATGTATCTCTGAATTAGAACAATCATCTACTGAGCCCAAACTCCCCATTTCATTCTGTCCTCCATATGCTGCCAGTTGGTACTGATTTATGTGCTGGTGGACCGGTTCATTAAAATATCCCACTGGTCACAGAAATCAGTTGGCATCACTCTAAGCCATTTAACCCGGTTAAACACAAGATCTCCAGGCTTGGGGAGTAGGCATGGTTCAGGGTAGATTAGGAGATAGTTGGGTTCAGATTAAGCGAAGGGGAATCGACATCGCCTGGGAAACAGACTTTCACACGAGGCCACAGATAGGCTGCTCTCCTATCGCAGTAATCTTGTGTCTCTGGAATTTGAATATAAACACAGTGAAAAAGCTTCTGGCTTGTGGTAGAACCCCTTCTCACTTATGGTTGGGTCTGGTCTGACTCTTCACATTGTCCGCTGTGCTACTGGCTCTGTTAATGGAGTGGTCACCATCAATGCGTCGTTTTCTGTTGTCGCTCCTTTACGTTCCAAAAACTCCATTTGTCCGACTTGCTATTATTGTGAAACAGCCACAGTAAATTCCATTTGTCATCGGACGAAAATAGTGCACAGGGCATGGATATTTTGGGGCAATGTTTTGTGGACGTATCCGTGTTAATGTTGACAAGATAAACGGACAGCGAAGCTTTTTGTGGGTTTTATCAATCGGCTATGCGCTGTGTGTGTGCAGCAGGAAATCGGATCACACTATATGCAGGTATGCCAGCCATGAAAAAAACTTGGCTAGTTTTGACTTTTACAAAAGGAGATACACTACACTAGAGTGCAGCTCGGCAGTATCCAATTTTTTTTCCAGAGTTTTCTTATATTTCCCCTTTACAGTGGCATTTACGTCTCCATTGACTTCTGTTGTCAGCATTGTGCATCATTTCATTCAATAAAGAGCTACTGGAGAGGGACTAGGAACCAGGACTCTTGTGCCGAGCGCTTTGTGAGCTCGCGGAGGAGGTTGAATAAATATGGATGATGCAATGCAGCTAATAAGCTTTGCTCCTGTGAGTGAATCCACTGAATGTCGCAATTCCGTGTAAATTAGCTGACTGCTGTTTTACATGCGGCTGGGTTGTTTTAGTGAGGCTGACGGAATAGTCTCCAGCAGTACGCTCACATTGAGTCACTGTGTGTGATTGAATCCATGCTCAGAACAAAAAGAGAACTGTCTGAAATATCACTTAATGCACTAAACAAAACTATTGTGTGAGTAAAGTTATTTACATCTGTCATGAGTGCACTATTGCATTATTTGGAAAATGTTGAATCACAGTGGGGAACTGCTGAACTGATGATTCCCGCGACACACTGAGGTTACGTCTTTGACTTTGTCTGTTTGATAATTTGGTAGCTCCCCGGAGACGGTTTGATTACATTACATCCGTCCATGAAACAAGTCGGGGCCAATCAAATCCATTTATCTAAAATGGGGCGTGCTTGATACAATGAGTGACAGAGGAGCGCATGCAGCTGAAGCATATTGGTTTCACAAATCAAGATGGCTGTCGCTGACGTGGTGAGGTCCCTCTGAGTTCAGGGATTAAAGGGGGGGGGGTGTAGGTGATGCTGTAAGAAGAGGCTATTTGAAAGGTAAACTTTAAATGACCCAAACGCTCATGTTCATTTAGGCCAGCGATGGGCAAATTTGATTGTTGAAACATTTCCTGACTTCAGTACCAGTGGGCCAGATTGTGATCATGCACGTCCACTCGTAAGATCCATCACTCAATTACCAAATTATATCTATTAATACAATGAAGAACTAAAACACATACTGGTAATTAAACATTATTATACCACCATTTCTATTTTTCACATTCAAATTCATCTTTTAATGCCCTTCTATGAACTTAATACAGAAACAGGACATTCACATTCCTGAGTTATATTCCAGCGCAACCGAGTCTCAACGAGTATCATTAAATAATAGTACAAAAGTTAACAGACACAAATGCAACAATTGATATTCAATATTCATTTTTAGCGCATTTATACTCTGCCCTTCTATGTCAAAATAGGTCTCTAAAGGAGATACTTGTGTCCTCTCCTGCTGGCGGATAAAAGACTGAATGTCATTGTCAATGTTTGTGCGTCCAATCTACATGAGCTGGGACAGAGTGTCTGGCAGTTTCTCTCTTTTGACTCGAGGCGCATCATTGTTGAGGAGTTGCCCTCGCAGATGTAACCGCTCCCCAGCCATGCCGGCCGTTGAGAGTGCAAAATCCCTGAGAAGTGGACAACTGGGGCCAGGGAGGGGGGCCAGTGAATAACACAATTCGGGCCTGCTCGGCCTAGAAATCTTGAAAGCCGCCCCTGAACTGCTGCTGCAACGTATCTACTCTGTGGAAATGTTTTCCCCTCACATTCGGGGACGTCTATGCACATCTCTTCACAGGCAGGAAAATGTGTCACAACTGGGCGGTCGGATGAAAAGCCTTCCTTGAACAGGTCTAGTTCACGCGGGAGTGCTTTCATGCGTGCAAAAAAGATCCCACACGGTCGGTCCTGTTGTCTGCAACTGCATATTCAAGTGGTGATGATGCGAGGAAATATCTGCCTGGGAAGCTCTGTCGCAGAGAAAAATCCGGTATCCCCGAAAATGCCGCAGGAAGCACTAGTGTCACATCAGACGCTGTCCTCCAGAAACACTGGGATTTCAGTGCGCAGTGCTAAAAGCCTCTCCAAACACTTCCCGCTGCTCATCCATCTGATCTCAGTGTGCATCTGTGAAGCCCCATAAGCGGCATTCACTTCACCAGAAAAAGCTACAAACTTCCCATGGCTGAGATACACGTCCCCCCCTCGAATGAGAACGGTAAGCTTGGTAACTAAATCCACGACATGGCTTGAGTTAAAAGGGCAGGAAGCTATTCTAAAGCACTACACATTTTGTAGAAATCATTAGCGGGTGGCGCTGCGACTCCGCGGTTTTGGCCTAGTGGCTAGCACATCGGTCTCCCATCCCCGTGATCACGGGTTCGCCCCTTGAAGTGTCTTAGCACAGAGGGCCCCCTACAAGACATATAACCCCACTTCTGTGCTCTTTGTAGGGTCATGAAAAAAACTCCTCGTGCACTTCAAATGAATATGTCATATGGCTCGTGTAAAGAAGAGAAGCCGGCTAACGTCCGTCACATCTGAACTCTCGTCCAATGCCAGAGAGAAGAACTTGCAATCATGCACGACTTGATTCTGACGTCAGAAATGCCTTGCGTCACCGTGCGACGTGACAGCGAGGCCGTTTCAGAGTCCTTAGCCGTCCTACCGTCTCCAAAAGCTTCAGCCGTCTCCACTGCACACTGCTTCACTATTTTGCCATCTGACGAGGGCGTCTTTGCTACAGCAAGCTCAGGGGAAACAGCTCTAGACGCCTTCAGAGAGGACTCCTGTCCTGGCAAAAATCTGGCAAATTTAGGCGACTGATATCCATCAGTGTGTGCAATTTGGTGCAGCTTCATGGAATTTGAGGAGACTGTGGGGCCTTGGTTCAGTCTTTGCTTGTTGGTTTGTTAGTTGTGATTGTCAGTGTTGGTTTGACTACGTATCCCAGGGAAATTCATTCAGGTCCTCAGTTGTGAACTGCACTCTGCTTGCTTACCAAACACTGCATCAGAATGATGGTGTTTGTGCCAGTGTTGCCTTTTTAATGGCATTTATTGTAATTTAGTGCACAAATTTCACAGTATACACAGTGGTATCCGGCTCATTTCGTGGTAATGGCAATTATTGCAATATCGTGCCACACAGGCGCGTGCCTGTATATGTGTGTGTGTGTGTGTGTGTGTACAGTATACACCATAGACGGTATTTGAAAATGATCAATGACTTCATGTTGGAGACATTTTCTTGGCAGCACCCTGTGACAGAAGCGACGGTAGACTGGAGCCGCGGTGTCGGGGTCATGCCCACAGTATACACGTGCTTGACCAGCAGCGAGTCGAAATTATGACATGTCACCCTGTTTACATAGCATCAGTTAAAGCCGAACTGCTAACGTAGAGGAGGCGGGGTTTCTGATCTATACAGCAGCCAGCCACCAGGGGGCTGTCTTCTCTCCCTACTGTCACATTTTCTTCTGGGAAATGTTGACGCAAACAGAGAACAGTGGCTGCGATCATTTTCATAATTGACGCTTTGAGTCGGACTCTTCTCTGAGTCATGAATTAGTCAAATCCCATCTCACAGACGTGCACACAGTAGCAGGCACAGTGTCCCGATCCGGGGGCTGCAACCTTCCCAGGACATGGTCCTTGAGAGTGGCCTTCGTACGCTGCAGACACCATAGACCAGGAAGGCCCGACCGAAAGTTGACGCTTTTGTTCCACGGAGGATTCGCTTCTTTGCGTCACCAGCTTGTCGCATCATTATCTCCTTTGACCCTCGGCACTTGCAGCAGCTCGGGTGCCTGCGAAGCTTTCTATCCAGCTAAGATCACTAATGTCATGTAAATATTTGAACAAAGAAATTGAGATTTTACCTTTTGTTTGTTCTTTAACAGTCTAAGCCTTAAAAAAATGTAGTGATACGTTAATTACATGTAGTTTTGGTTTGCCACGTTCAATTTTTGAAGAGCCATTTGTCACTGGCATGCTTGACGCAAACAGGATGCGTTTCTTTGCCGCATTTGATGGAGCCTTCAAAAAATGGGGCAGCCTAGTCGTGTTGCTGTCGAGCGATCTGTCTTCAAGCGCGAAGGGTGAATTGGGACACAGCTAGTGCTGGATTTAGTACTACAGACACTTCTCTTTGCAAATTGAAAAATTAATAAAGGAGAATTATTGTGTGTAGCCCACAGCTGAACGACTGACTCCATGGCAACATTACATTTCCTGTCTATATCACCCATATTCTTATGGGAACTCAAAATATATAATATTTATCACTGAGTAATAGAATGTTTTTTTTTTTAAACCTAAGGTCAAGAAGGAAATTTCCTCTAGCAGAGATATACAGTATAGTGACCATACAGTAGACCTATTACGACAGAGTTTTAGGGCCACATTGAGCCACATTTTATTTATGACTTCATTCTCGGAAAACACGACCAATCCTCAAAATACTCCGACTTTATTCCCGCAAAATTACGACTTTACTGTCCAAATATTACGACTTTGGTCTCATAACATTTTGACTTTGCTCTCGTAAAATTACGACTTTATTCTCATCAATTCACGACTTTATTCTCAGAGTCTCCATTTTTTTCCCTCCCTCAACGTGGCGCTAATAATCCGTCGTGGACCCTTTACATCAACTTGATGAAAACTAAGCGCGAGTTCAATGGGTAAAAAGTCTTTCAAACTGAGACATCTGGTCTTCAGTCAACCAAAACCAGCTCATGTCCCTCAGGCACTGTTCAGTCCTCTCCACTCTCCTGTCATTGCTTGCATCATGGTAACGGGAGGCATTTTGATCAAATACGCTCATTCACTTTATTGAGACTGATAGCACTCTTTTAATTATAAAGGTTAAACAAAGGATTGATCAAGTTTTATCTGATTCGAGGACCTCACGTAGTGGATGAACACAAATGGGTCGTTTTCAGACAGTAAAGGGGCGCGTTTCTCTCTTCTATGAATCCATGTCGACGTTCGGCCATTTCTCTCTATAAATAAGGACAAAATGAAAGCGAATGAGAACATTGCTAAACCACCATGACCTCTCACTTCCTGACGACTGAATGCAGCCGCAGCCTTGCGCTTCCTGTGCCAGGTGGCGCAAGAGCCGAATTGGACTGGTCGATCTACTGCGTCTTGCACTCTGCCTCATTTGTATTGCGTCTGGTCCAAAGCATCTGCCAAATGAATAACAGTGAAATACAGTAAATGAACAAGGTTGTTTGCACCGCGCAGGACCTCGAAAAAGAGTCGGTTCCTTCCGAGCTGCTGTGATCTTGACTCCATGTTGTTGTGTGTGTGTGTGTGTGTGTGTGTGTGTGTGTGTGTGTGTGTGTGTGCAGGATCCTGGCCACCGTGGGGGCTGATTTTGATCTGAGAACACTGAGGGCGGTGAGAGTTCTGCGGCCGCTCAAACTGGTCTCTGGCATTCCAAGTAAGTTCACAGTTCCATCACAATTAGTGAAATGAATAAAATTGACAATAATACAATTCATAACAATACATGCATAGTATGCCAGAAACACGGTCAGGGTCAGGGTGTGGTCAGCCCGGCTCCGCGCGAAGGCCGGATACGGAGGGAAACTGGCCGATCAACACATTGTGCATCTCAGTGGTCGATTGCGACGGGACCAGGAAATGTAAAAAAAAAATGGTTTGGTTTCAGGGGGGGAGTCGGCCGATGAAACTGTTTCTCGCTAAAGCAACAGCCAGTGTCTTTTCACCATCACTGTGACCTCAGAACTCACAAAGAAAAGAATATTAACCATAAAAGACGCGTTTTTTTTCCAAGAAGTTCAAATTATGCAGCACATGCCCTTCTCTCCCCGTGTCTTTGTCCTCACGCCGTCTTTAACAAACAAGGGCCGAAAAATAAAATCAAAATCTGTATAATACTACGTTTTTTCAAATTAGGCCTGGGCGAAAAAAAATATCTTATCACGATCATTTTTTCACATATCACGATATGAGTCGGATCACTATTTGTTGTCTGTCAAAACATGGAAATTCCTATCGAGGAAAAGTCATTTTGCAATAACTGTCTTTATCGTTTTTATCGCCCGGCCCTATTTCACGAGCGCTCTTCTCCCGTCTGACTCCAGGTCTGCAGGTGGTGTTGAAGTCCATCATGAAGGCCATGGTGCCGCTGCTGCAGATCGGCCTGCTGCTCTTCTTCGCCATCCTCATGTTCGCCATCATCGGCCTCGACTTCTACATGGACAAGTTCCATCGCACCTGCTTCAGGATAGACACAGGTGAGCAGGAGGAGTGGTGGTAGATAGATAGATATATATATATATATATATATATATATATATATATATATATATATCCATGTTGAACCAGGCCAGCTGGGTCAGGGATGGAGGAGGGGCGATGGAATCGGATTTGTTTTGGCCTCCGCCTCGGAGGTTATGTTTTTGCCGCTGTCCGTTCATTTGTTTGGTGGGTTGGTTGGTTTGTGAGCAGGATTACGCAAAAACAGATATCCAAGAAACTAAAGTGGAAGGATGGGACACACTAAAGGGGCTGATCCAGGAATCACTCAACATAAGTGGACTGACATCTGTGCGTTACGTACCCATGTTCGATTCGGTGTGGCTCCAAATCAAAATCCGGATCTAGCAGATTTACACGTGGTCACACAAGGGGACTGCTGGGCCTTGGCGGAGGGATGCGCTCGACTGAGGGCCGTTCTCGTTTGTGTCTTTTAATCATATTTCATGGGTTTTCATTGGCCACGTAGTCACATTTCTAACGCGAATAGTGAGCGAGGGCAGAATGGTTGGGTGGCGGCTGTTGCTCTCGCTCTGACAGCCTTGCTTTGGGCTTGAAGCCGTGTGCCGTTCGCAGGTCCTCCCCGTGCCTGTGTGGGATTCCCGCTGCTGCTCTGGTGTCCTGCCACAAAGTCCGGAGACTCAAAATTTGCCATTAGTCGCGAATCTGAGCGTGAATCATCTCTATGTCTCCACTGTACGTGTCAGCCTTGAGATAGACTGTCCAGGGTGCACTACGCCTCTCGCCCCCTTCTGCGGCGCATTTGGAGGGGCTGAATACGTTCCGCACATATCTTCCTGCCTAACAGGTCCACACAGGAGCATACTGTAAATTCTGCATA
The DNA here is from genome assembly GCF_022379125.1 of Scophthalmus maximus. Classification (NCBI taxonomy): domain Eukaryota; kingdom Metazoa; phylum Chordata; class Actinopteri; order Pleuronectiformes; family Scophthalmidae; genus Scophthalmus; species Scophthalmus maximus. The sequence goes on from NC_061517.1 coordinate 25,324,672, forward strand.
ACTAACATTATATGTGGTAAACCTGAATTACCTGCATTAAAGATAAGAGCTGACATTGTGCAGACAAATGAATCTCCCTCATTTTCGCCAATGTCAGTGAAAGTCAGTGTAAGTAGACAAGTTAGATAAATCTCTTGGCTGAAAATGGCAACACGTCATTTTTTTCCTGCCATATAAAAACATCTACATGATGGAGCCTGTTGTCGTGTCCAAACCACGATGAAGACCGCTCTGCAGTGTGGGCGTGCGTGTGTGTGCGTGCGTCCCAAAAACACATGGTCCAAGAAATCTCCACAAATAACAGACCGAGAGAGACGAACGGAATCGATCGGCGAAATGATTCCCCGTCCGTATGACGTGATGAAGACGTCTCGCATTAGCCAGAAATAACATCGTACATATCTCTGCATCGTATAAGAAACTCACTATGAAGTCAGACTATATATATATATATATATATATATATATATATAGTGTTGTACTGTATTCACTTTTGCAACCACGAACATAAAAGACAAGATCTACAGCTATCCAATTATTTGTCATCATATGCTATAAAACCATGACGTCATTTATACCACAACATGTTCTTTGATTAGATTATTGTCGAAAAAACAAACAAAAAAACCCACTCACGATTCCGCCCCCGTGAACTCTTGACAGACTTTTTGTTTTTCAAGTATTTCCTGTTTTATTTTGTAGTCCCTCATCTCGTCTCTCCTCACTTCCTTTGCACCTGTCCTGTTGGTCACTTTACGTTTTCTTGTGTTTCCCCTGCGATTGTCTGAACCTGTTCTCGCAACGTGTCTCACCTGCCTCCAATCCGCCCTCGTGTCCCCTGTTGTCGGAATCATTTTTCGTTGCATTTGTTACATATTTCCCTCTGAAGACTGTAAGTCCCTTTTTGTTTTCCGTCCATCGAAATGCTGATTTGTGCACTCTGCATTCGGGCCGTGCCTCCTCGCCACATCACGTCGACGGGCCGAGCGAGGCGAACGTCAGGAGGCTTCCTCCTTCTGGCAGATGTGCAGTAGATGTTGTACGCACAGAGTAGACCGAAGATGAAGAGGCAAAACTCAAGGATGGCATTCATCCAGAATTTCTGATCCGAGTGCACTGCAATTTTTCTATTAGGATTTAAGATCTGAATTATTTAGAATTGCGCAATAATCTGGGATGTATGATTGAAATATCAGTCAAAACATGTTTGGGTTTTTTTATCAGCATCACTCTGTGGATGAAACAGGAAATGAAGTTGTATGTCACTGTAGCTGAACGCATATATTATACATTCTGTATTTCAACATTGGAGGCACTTTTTACACAACACTGTGAGTGTGAACTCATCATATCTGTGCAAAATGCGTGTCTGCTGCTTTAGGCGAGCAGGCAGCCGATTTCCCCTGTGGCCTGGAGGCTCCGGCGAGGACCTGTGCAAACGGCACCACCTGCACGGAGTACTGGACCGGACCCAACTTTGGCATCACCAACTTTGACAACATCCTCTTCGCCATCCTCACCGTTTTCCAGTGCATCACCATGGAGGGCTGGGTGGACATCCTCTACCACGTGAGTCCGCCTACAGGGAGCTCAAGCGTTGATTCTGAAGCACCATGTCTGTTATTGGCTGGGGTTAGCGGATGGGCGGGGTTTGACATGGTAACCTCTGTATGAATCAGGGTATGGCCCTGGTTCCACACCTCAGAGCTTTGTGGGTGGGTGTAGGAATTGGTACACCAGCTTTATATACATTGCTAACTTGCATCATCCATTATAAATATTGATAGAAAAAAAAAACTGCCGTGAAAGTGACTGATGCAGCTGTGCAGGCTGTTGGCAGCCAATTTTCTGGATTAACATTTCTTAAATTTAGAGCCTTTTTCTACTATACTTCTATAGGAAAGAACCAGTGGAGTCGCCCTCTGCTGGTGATTCCAGAGAATACAGACTTCAGACGCTTCTGCCTTGGCTTAATTTTCCGGACGCGGTGACTACGCTGCTATAAGCACCTCTTCTCTATCGTTCATACACTCATGTACAGTTGAAACGTCATCGGGGGCATTTTGAGGGATCTGTACTTTTCAAGGACTCCTCAACATGCAGACTGGTGGTGCCGGCAATTGAACAATTGCCATTCCGATCAGTGGCCGACCCGCTCTACCTCCCGCATCCACAGCTGCACCCGTTAAATGTCTTCGACCAAAGTGTATGTATAAATGGAGACCATTCAACGGACAATGCATCAGTGCAGTGGGTTGACGACCACCTGAAATCTGTAGCAGACGATTCAGTGTCCGGTGCTGCCATCGCTGCCCATGCTCGGCATAAATTGTTGTCATGAATGTTATCAGGAAACAGGTTTTGTCACATGTACAGTAGATTGAGGATTTATGCATCCGGTGAGGGAGCGTCACTCGGCACAAACTGCAAAGTTGTCATGATCTTGTGTTTTCATTTCCTGTTTTATTTTGAATTAGTTTTGCACTTCCTGTTTCCCGGTCTTTTGTCGGTTCCTAACCGTTTTTTGCTACATCTCATGGACACATTTAGTTGTATGTTGGTTTTCTTTTATTATTAAATATCTTTTTTTTTTGGTGTCCAGTTCCTGCTCAACCTTGACAGAAGTAGCATTGGGTTAGATTGCTTACTTCAATAGGGCTGGGTAATAAAAATCGATCCATCAATGCACTGCAATATATTCAATATTGATTAAGAATATCTGTTAATGGATTATTTCCGTTGTAATGAAACCCCACACCTGTGGGTGCCGCTATAGTGTGATTCGCGTCGTACAGTGGCCCTACTCGACCGAACAACGTACGTTGTTTATTCAAAAACTGGTAACAGAAAATGGGAGTTAGTCTGGGTTTTTCCTCTACGGTCATCAATCAATCTTTCTGTTCTGAACCAATACAATACAATACAATGCACACATTGTTATTTAACAAATATGAAAATACCCAATTATTTGGGTATTTTGATATTGACAAACACTCTTGTTCAAACACTTATGGCTTTTCTTACTGGTCTAAGATGTGAGTATTGCTCATGTTTCGGCGCCTCGTACTCTCAGTCTAGACCGGTCATGTCCGTATTTGGTCCCGATCCGAGGTGGTCTAAGAAGATCCCCCCCCCCAAAAAAGTGAAGACAAAAATACAGTATGTCGCCACTTTTCCATCCAATAAAAAGAACATGCTGCGGGCCTTTTACAGACGGGCCCCAGCTGTACGGAAGTCGAGCGTCGGATGAGGCGTCGTCACGGCAGAATAAGCCGCATGTGCGAGTGAGAGATCCACTGGACGTGTCACCGATAGTCACCACAGCAGGAGGAGTGGGACAGGACCCCCCCCCCCCCCCGCCGCCTGATATCGTTCTGTGATGCCGATGTGTTGCTTGTTGTGTTGCACACGAAGGACACGAGATATTAGCGTTAATGCCCGTCAATGATGGCCCAGTGCTATGACACACAGACGTGTTCACTTGTACTGTCATACTGCTTTTTTCTTTCAAATTGTCGTCTGAAATGCGAATATTAAATCACATTTCTTGGATCACAATCTATTCGAATGGCGCCGAGGCTACCGCATACGTCACCTCTTCAGTGCCGAGCCAAAGATGCACAAAGCCAGTGTCTGCAAAGTACGTCACTGTGACACACGGGCCTGTCTGTCCTGTGCTCGAATGCTGAGGCACTGAGCGTTTCCTCCTGATTGCTCCTTCCCCTCCCAGCCTTCCTCAGGGGGGGGGTGACTCACGCGCAGCCACAGCTCCTGTTAGACCCGTGGCACCGGTGTCGCTCGCTTGAAACCAAAATCGCGGCCCCCCTCCGTCGGAGTCAAATCGTGCCGGGGAAACAATTACGCAATAGGCTGAATTATTAAACGGCCGCGGTGGGAAAAGAGGGTCTGTCGAGCGGCGGCGAGTTTCTTCCTAGTGCGGGCCCGAGGAAGGGAAACAGGAAGGGGAGGGAGGTAGAACGAGTTCATCGGTAGTTTGGTCGCAGAGAACAAGACAAGGCAGGTGAGATTCAGAGGATGCAGGATCAGAGGATCTGATACTTTATTTACAGATTCTTTTTTATCAGGGGATCACGTTTGAGTATCATGGGGGGGGGGATGTGACAAGCAGAGGCGGCCACAGTGAGCTGATAAAAAAGAGTTGACAGGCTCCGGGAGAACAAGCACCTGGGTTTTTCTACTAGCGCTTCGATCTCGTCGATCGCAGATCTCCTCTCCTCTCCACAGACAGACACGATTATCCCTGCTCTTATTCAAAGCCCGATGGACAGAGTCGATTCTTCAGACGAGGGACGAGTTTCGTCTTTAGGAGGAAGATTGAATTCAGACACGTGGATCAGATTGTTTTCGCGGTTCAGACACTTGTTCGCCACAGATCTGGATCCTAGACCCTCTCCGCACGCTGCGAGGAGTTTATAGACCACACCATGAACTCACACAAGTTTAGATTATACCATACAAAGGTTGAAAACTAGTCTCCCCAGACAGACATCCATCACCCAGGGGATGTAACTTTCTCCTAGCATTTCTGTCCCGTGACCTTGACCTGTTCACTTGAATCTTCTTCCTAGAAAGCGAAGGCATCCCATGAGTGACGCATGTGCACCTAACATGTCCAAACCCAGCACATGCTGTACGTAGTCAATGTAAAATCTTAATAACTTAGCCTTAGCCTCAGTCCGTGTAGGTCTTTCCTGCAGGATTTGGATTTCATCCGAGGACGACGCGTCTTTTATCTCGAAGCTGAATCAGTGTGGGACATTTGGTGGTCCTTCAATTTGAACTTCTGAATGTGTTTGGAGGAAGTGCTGTAATACTACTACTACTATTACGACTTCTAATAATAACAATCATATCATAAGAAAGTACAAACATATGGTTTAGGGTTGGATATTAGTCATTTGCTGAAATATAGATAGAGAATAGAAACACATTTTATATATTTATGGCCTGGGCGATATGGAAATAAATCTTATCAAGATAATTTGTTTCATATCGACCAATATCGATATGTATCACGATATAAGTCAAGTCACTATTTCTGTAAAGTTTAAAGATATCGTACTATTTTAACCGAAGTTCATTTTGGTTTAAATATGAATGATGAGAAGTCAACATGACAAATGTATTGTAGAACATGAAAACGTATAAATACAACTGCTGCTGCAACTGCTGAACTTTGCTTCTTGTCGGACTTTAAATTGCCGTTAATTTGTCATTACTTATGGTTATTTTATCGCCCCAGCCCTTATTCCTACAATTCACTCACTAACAAAATATTCCGTTGACCAAAAACTAAATTTGATGATAATGATTCCATCGCTGCGTGACCTCTTTCAGTTACACACGGTTATCTGATCCATTTTTACCCAAGTACACCCTGCATCTTGTTGGTTTAATTTGTACAGATAAAGAAATAGAACAACGACAACTGTGACTTGACAATGCTGCGGTTTTCGCACTGGTCATTTGTAGCGTCGGGCGACGCTCCGGGTCGTCAGGCCCCGGCCGCCGAGCCCCGGTCTGGAATCACTCCTTCCTCCATCAGTGGCCTGCTCCTTCTCCCGCCGTCTGGATCACTGACAAACTGGTAATGCACTCTGACCGCACAGGCCGCCGCCGCCGCCGCTTTGGCTGAGTGTGACTTTCGGATCGGAATTGTCAGGGGAGGGGAGCGAGAGCTGTCTCGTGTCCCGTCACCATGGGACCGGGCCGTGTCCTCTTTATCAGAGTGGCCATCCATCACGGCTGCGCGGGCCCTCAGCTGTCTCTCTGCCAAGGCTGCGACTCTCTGACGGGGATGGAGGCCAAAACTCAGACTGTCAATTCCTCATTATGAGACCCCCCTGAAGACCTCTCGGCCATAAACCCCCGTTTCTGACAGGCGCAGTCGCCTGTTTATGCCTTTTTACCAGCTCTGTGTGTAGAGCAGCATCTAAAATGTGACACACAGCGGAATAAATCTGCTGTCGGATCGCAATTTTACAATGACAATAACCAGCAAAGCGCTTCGATTTAGTCAGTAGGAGTTTCACAAAGCAACACACACACACTGTAAACAATCTGATGAGGGCCTTGTGTTTCATTATAACACTGTGGCATATAAAGAGAGACATGTCAACACTGTACACATGTCGCCCTAACACACTGTTGTAATATGCCCAAAATACAGACTGCCTTCTTTGTCGCCTCGCTCTGGGACAAACTGCGTGACTTCTGACTATACAGTGTTACAGTGTTTCCCCTAGGTTTACTGGTTGGGAGGGGGGGGGGGGGGGGGTTAGGGTTAGGTTTCACAAATCACGTTACGTCACAAGTTTCATCCACAATCTTTTATACAGGAATGAGTAATACGGTGTATTAAATGACTTCTGCTTGGCATTATATATACCAAAAATATTATAATAATATTTCTTTTTTTTATTAAAATTTATTTAACTTTTCAGGGGGGTGGGGCTCCTGTTGGAGGGGCGGGCGCCCCCCCTATTTCATTGGGAGGAGCAACACTGCTATACACTATAGTGTTCATGTATCTGTCACACCTGATGACACGTCGTCCTCGTCCCCGGTGTTAACATGCAAACTGTATCTGGGATAATGGATCGATTCACAATGTTGGATTCAGCCAGAGCTGATATGAGGCTTCAGCAGTCTGGGCCCTCGCTTTCGCCTGTCGCAAAGTGGGCGAAGAGCGGCACGAATGCTAGTTTCAGACAAGCAGTTGGAATTTTCTTGCCCATCGCCGCTTAGAAGAGCAGTGAGCAATTCCGGAGAAGAAATACACGTTTTGTCAAAAATCTGCGAATATCTCCTCACCGTCCGTCAGCTGTCGGTTCTGTGTGTGCGGCGAGAAAAGAGATCTGGGTTTTTGGCTCAGCCTTGACTACACTACAGTACACTTTCCTTCTTTAGTCTGGCCTACCGCCATGGCCTTGTTGACCGCAGTCTCTGTGAGTCAACAGAACACACACACACACACACACTTGAAATTGAATATACTGTCCATAACTATGTGTTCATATATGAATGAGTTAAACATAGTCCCATGAGGGGGACCCGACCCCCGTCCGAGTCTCCATGTTTGCTACGTCGTGTTGAATACGGTTGTTGAACTAAACGGTTCCAGAATGCGTCGCGTTCGCGTTGAATACTCAGACGCTGTCGGAAGCCGCGAAATGGAATTAGCGGTGCGCCGCCATAAAGTGTCCCCTGCCGGTCGCTCAGTCGGTCGCGGTTTGCAACATTTCCACCAGGTGCCGCCAGCAAATTAAAAAAAATGTACACACTGGAGCTTTGACATAGTTTTTTGTTGTTGTTGTTGTTGTTTTTGACATTTTCCCAGATTTCCCAGAGAAGAATTCATGGATCTTGATGGATCTTTAGTGGACTGATATCTATGAGTGTGTGCAATTTCCGCCTGATTGAATTTAAGGAGACCTCGGCAGATGTATGTGCTCTACTGAGTGCCATTCGAGTTTTTATTTAAAATTGTTGATCATCACAAGATGTTTCAAGCACACAAAGATCATCATTTTATTCTTTAAATATTATAAATAATAATTAAGCATTGAATTTTTTTTAGACGTCAATGGAAATATAGATTAACTCCAGCCTTATCCTCAACAACTCAACAGTGTTATGACCCTGCTACTTCTCTCTGTGTTTCTGCGTTTAGGCCAACGATGCCTCAGGGAACACATGGAACTGGCTCTACTTCATCCCACTCATCATCATCGGCTCCTTCTTCATGCTCAACCTGGTGCTGGGCGTGCTATCGGGGTGAGTAAAAAACCGTGAGGCTAATCCGTGAAATATTCCACACAGTGAATGTGCGCGTGCAGACGATCCCGTCTACTATTTAACCAAACTCCTCACACAGCTGTCTAGCAGCACAACGGTGGTGGCAGAGTTGAGTTGGACTGTGCTCTCGGGATTAATGTTCACGTGAGCCTTTTTCATCCGGTGCCACGGATTATTACTCTCTGTGCATTTCCTGGTGTGTTTTGTTAAAGTTAAAGTTTTGATCTGTCTTTTTTGTTGTTGTAATTTATGCCTTGTGAGAGCAAATGGAGCCGTCGACTGGTCTGAATGTTACTTCATGGCTTATCGACCGTGTGTGTGTGTGTGTGTGTGTGTGTGTGCCTGATGGTCGCTGCTGTCAATGTCCTAAGGTGCCGAAATGCATTTGGTCACTTTTTCTAAATCCTAACGGCAACATATTTCATGAAGGCTATGGGGGTCGGGCGTTAGAGCCAATTAGAGTACCCGCTGACAGTAGCGTAAAGTAGAAATAGACAAAAGCAATAATAAAGACGCCCTTCTCCAGACAGTTCACGTGCTAGGTGTTTCTGTTTGGACAGCCCTGGCGTGCCTGTTACGGTTTAATTATGGCCCAGCCACGAGTGGACAGTCACCGCTCCGTGGAGAGATCCAGCAAACAGTCCTACAATGTGTACCGAGTAAGTGTTTCAGTAAGTTAGAATCACCAATCACTCTGAGATGTACTGTACAGAGCCCCCCCGATAATATCGTCCGATAACAGACGTATCGGTCGGAGGTGTTTTTTCTGAATTCAAGTTCTATTTATTTGGTTGTATTTTCTAATTTGTAGGGTTTTTTATGATAAAGGTCATGGTTGAACTAAAATATCAAGCCTCAGTTACACATTTCTGTGTCATAAAGGTTGGATAACGACATCTTAGAATCACTGACAGATTTATATATAAATATCGGCCAATGTGGCGGTATCGGAAATCTTGTACTCCCTAATATCGGCATCGGCCCCCCAAATATCCATATCGGTCCGGCTCTAGTGGTGTACATTCAAACCTGTGGCTTCGTCCGGAGTCTGTGCCTCCGTCTCTGTATCCTTCTTCTTCAACCGTATAAGTCGCCCGTGGCCAAAAACTCTGAGATTTACAGCGAGACTCTGGTGAACGTCAAGCCCTTTTTGGGGCTCACAGCTCTCAGGCAGCTGTTTCCAGCGGTCGAAGCTGTAAAACCGCCCCGTGCACTAACCTGCCCGGCACCAGGCGGCAGCCCAGCGGCTGCTGGCACTCAGCGAACACAGCTACACGGCGGGTTGAAAAGCCCAAATAGTTCCCTTGAGGTTCAGCGTCGCATTGGAGGGAATGTTGAATGGGTGATGATGTTATTAAGGGTTTAAACGGTACTGTACAATTGTCTTGCAGAAAAAGAAAACACTTCAGTAAAACAACAAAACATAGATATGGTTTGAACTTTGCAAAAAAACCCCCCAAAAAAACTGGTTGTCCCTCAAAATCAAATTGAACCTTCGTTCCTGCAGCTTTCGACGACTGCGGTGAGCGGAGCGCAGAGGCGGCACGGCGCAGCTATCCGCTGTGTTTTGTCCACTTCGCAGTGATTTTCTTTCTTTTCCTCTTAGCTTACTCTTTTTTTTCTCCACCCAGAAAGTTCACGGTCCGTGTGCCGGAGTGTCTTTGGAGCGAGACACGTGAACGGCCCTGAACCGCCCCTGACGGCTGAGCTGACACTGTATGAACGTGTGTGTGCGGTGAATGGGACTCGACGTGTGTAGAGAAGCGCTATAGAAATACAGTCCGCCCCTGCAGTGTGTCATCCTCCGCTCGTGTGGTACAGATTCATTTTGCAATCGACTCTCAAAAGTTATTGATTCCAATCGATGCAAACTTTGTGTTTCGACTCCAAATTACAGTTGTGAATTTCTTTCATCAGCCTGTTGACAGGCCGAAGTACCGTCAGTGGTCTCATAACTTTTTATTTGATCCTGCGTTTGCTGTCGAGGCTCCTCGGCGTAAGAATGTCGGCATTCATATCCCTCCACCCTCTCACCCAACCTCCGGCTTGCCACCAGCCGTCCTCGTATCAGGTGATGATTCCGTTCGAACCTCTCTTCACACCCTCACACATTCACACGCGTACTGTACGCACGGGGGGGGGAGACTTGGCCGGAGCTTTGGAGGACGGGTAACCTTTACCCGCCCCCTCTGTGGTCGTCCTCGTCTCCCCCGGTGTCCTGCTCTCTCCACAGAGGTTGTCGGATGGCCTTATGGTTACTGTGGAGGTGGAAGGTCACCGACACGGTGTGGCAGGGCAACGCGAGGGGGGGGCCACGTCGCCGTCTAAAGGCCACGGGCGGAGCTCCGGAGCGGGCGGGAGGGCCGACGCACACGGGGTGACCGGGGGCTGGGGGGGTCGGGGGCCAGTCGCTCCACTTTTATTCCATCAGCAGTGTGAACAGGCTGTGATTAAAGTTCAAACCACAATCACACACACACACACACACACACACACACACACACACACACACACACACACACATCATTTGTCTATCTTATACTTTAACTGTACCCAGCTGTCAAATAAAATTAAAAAAAATACTCAAGTGGAATGGCAGCCTGTGTGGATGTTTGTGCTCATGCTGCCGTGCGTGTGTGTGTGTGTGTGTGCGTGTGTGTGTGTCTGTGTGTGTGTGTGTGCGTGTGCGTGTGCGTGTGTGTGTGTCTGTGCGTGTGTCTGTGTGTGTGTGTGTGTGCGTGTGTGTGTCTGTGTGCGTGTCTGTGTCTGTGTGTGTGTGTGTGTGTGTGTGTGTGTCTGTGTGTGCGTGTGTGTGTGTCTGTGCGTGTGTCTGTGTGTGTGTGTGTGCGTGTGTGTGTGTCTGTGTGTGTGTGTGTGCGTGTGTGTGTGTCTGTGCGTGTGTCTGTGTGTGTGTGTGTGCGTGTGTGTGTGTCTGTGTGTGTGTGTGTGTGTGTGTGTGTGTGTGTGTGTGTGTGTGTGTGCGTGTGTGTGTGTCTGTGTGTGTGTGTGTGTCTGTGTGTGTGTGTGTGTGTGTGTGTGTGTGTGTGTTTGTGTGTGTGCGTCTGCAGGTTGCTACAATGTTGGGAAAATCCTCTCTGCCACAATTTCTCCCTGTATTCACACACACACACACACACACACACACACACACACTCGCGCAAACACTACAGCGAGGAAGATGTGTAGCCATGAAATTTGATTTTGACACACTCGCAGCGCGTACAGAGAGAGAACCACCCTCAGGAAGGAAGGAAGGCGGGCGGGCTGCCACTGCAATGCAGAGTGTGTGTGTGTGGGGGGGGGGGGGGGGGGGGGGGGGTAGGTAGGAGATCCCTCGCTCATGTTCCAGTCTCCAACCCTCCCTCACCGTCCCCCTTTTCTGCCTGGCACATCTGGAAAACGTCTCTGCATGACGTAACCCGAACATTGGCGAAGCAGTGGAGTGACCATGACGACAATGTCCCCAGCCTTAACGAGGGAGTAGCGTGGCAACGGCGGCGCAGATTTTGTACGACAGACATTTCTATGGGTTACGAGAAGGAAAACATTTCATCGTGTTAAAAGTTTCATTTGAGCGTGAGATATACTAACATGCGTGTGTGCACATGACTATGTGTGTTAAACGACTTCCAGACAGGGTGAATGTATATGTCAGTGACAGAGAGGGGTGGAGATGAATAACGGAGTCCAAGGGTGCGGTCGGATTGTCAAATTTGCTTGGGAAGTTTCCGAAATCTTGAAGTGACCCGGAAGTTTTCCCTCAGCAGCCATGATAACAGCTGGTCGAATTGTCCTTCCTGTCGTCTTTTCCTCTCTACTATTCCTTGACCTCAGTGGAAAACGTCATGAGGTCAAGGAAAGGTGGTAGGCTCTTATCGTGGCTGCTGATCCAATACTTTCGGGTCACTTCAAGATTTCCGAAACTTCAAGCCAGATGAAACTTCAAATTGTCAAGCCAATTTGACAATTTGACCGCACCCAGATTCTCTAAATGCTGACAAAAGGAGCTTCAATGATTCCTTTCCAATGTTCTGTAGCATAGGGCACACTGGAGCTTCCTATGCGAAAGGAAAGGAGAAATGGACGACCCAAAATTCCTTGCGGCAGCGATGTTTAAACGCTGCGCTCTTTCTTCTGACCTCATGCTGTGTCTTCTTGGGCCTCGGGGACGATATCAAGGCGTTGTATGTCGAAGGGCTTAAGTCCAAGTGAAGTTGTGAGACATTGGTGTTGAACTGAAAATCTTTCTGTATTTCTAATTATTATTCCACATACTGGTTATGTAATAATGTTTGGGGGGCGGGGGGGTGCAGGGACGCTCAATAATTGCAAAAACAACGTTTTTAAAAAAGTAATGAAACTAATAATAGAAATATACAGATTAGGGTATTGGTATAAGTGTGTATTTACAAAATAAATATGCAGAAATGAAATGAGAATACTCGGTACGAAGACATATTCAATATGTAATTATTATAAACTTGGGGTAAGAACAAAAACCCGCTGAGATCGAACATCTCTTTTTCTAGAGTGTCCCAGCCAAATATAGTCAAATGAGACCAGTTCTTGGAGCTCAAGGTCGTTTTGCAAGTCATTCCAAGCCGAGGGAGCGGCGAACCTACAAGCCCTTTTCCCCAGATTCATACGGACTTCGGGGACAGTTGGTAGGAATAAGTCCTGGGAGCGGAGGATGTTGAATTGCATAGGGTTGGCGCACTGTTTATTCAAGAGTCTTATTGCCTGAGGGCGGAAAAAGAGGCCGTGTCTTAGCCTCTCGGTGTGAGTCTGAACCGTTTATGAGTCGCGCTGGGTCCGTGTCACGTGGCTTCGGCACCTGAGCGGCCTTCGGTTCGGTGGAAGGACGGAGGAGTGCCTCGCTCCATACGTAGACAGATATCAGCTTCTCATCCGAGACCGCCCTGCTAATGACGCCGATGATGCTGCCGTCGCCATCTTACCTGCTGGAGGCCGGCCTGCTGTGTTCCTGTCGGCCTGCTTCAGGCTATGTGTCGGCTTGTCAGATCCAATAAACGTGTGTGTTTGTGTGTTTTTTTTGGTTTTTCTACAGGGAGTTTGCCAAAGAGAGACAACGGGTAGAGAAGAGACAAGAATTCCTGAAGCTGCGCATACAGCAGCAAATAGAGAAAGAGTTGACTGGATACTTGGAGTGGATCTGCAAAGCAGGTCGAACGCAAACACGCACACAACACACACGGCCAAACACGGCTCACGAATGAGTTCCGCCTCACCGATGACTCAAGTATGACCTCACCACGACCGGTCTTTGTGTCTTGCAGAGGAGGTGATGCTGGCCGAGGAAGACAAGAAATCTGTGGACGGCGCTTGGTACAAGAGAAAACACAACAGCTCAGGTGACGACCGCCGTGTACCGGGGTCGGTTGTGCGGATGGAGAATATATACAGTATATCTATATATATAGATGGAATATCTTTGATGGGTGGACAAAACAAAAACATCATCTTGGGGGTTTGGGGAACACGATCGACATTTTTTCACTTTATGGACCAAACAACTAATCGAGAAAATATACGTTAGTTGCAGCCCTAATAAGATTATCTAGATTAGTGTATTTACTTCCCTTGAATGGGACGGAGCGATAGTAAATGTTATTGGTAATACCTGTGTGTGATGACAGAAAGGTTTTATCCCTCTAGTTCTCCGCTGTTGAGCTCATTCATCCCTCATTATTCCATCAGTCACTTTCATGTCGGCTCTTTTAGCCACTTCTCCACCTCTTCTCTTCGTACTTTGCACGATATGAATTGCTCCTACAGTATATACAGGCTATACTTACAATAAAGTGCCCATAGAGTACGTATGTCATTGAGTGATACAGCAAATAGTTGTTGCTCCGTTTTGTTGATCCTCACTGTGGCCATTTCCATCATCTGACGCACAACTGTCAGGTTTAACAATGCATGAACAAAAAAAGCAGACTGACAGTCTTTAAATCCAAACTCAAGTAATCCAGGAAGGAGGGACACGAGGGTTGGGCTGAACCGATCACGAGACATAACTGGAGTGGAAAAAAGACAGTAGAGACGAACTGACTAAATACGCGAGGGACCACATTAGGGACACGTGAAGACAATCGCAAGGGCGGGAAATACAAGAAACAAAGCAGCCGTTAGAGACACGGGTGGAAGATGAAGTTGAGAGAAGTCTGACGCACAGTGGCGGGCTAAGGCTATGTGAGGGGCAAGGGGCACGAAAAATAAAAAGGGCACCGACATGGGGCCCCACCAAATGGTCAAAAATTGAATCGTACCGATTCATGTTTTCTCACCTGTAGGAGGACCGGAAACTAAGGGCCCCCATGGGGCCGTGTCATGTAGGGGCGGCATAGAGGGCACTTCATAACGGCAGCCTTTTTTCCATTGGAAGGGCTCCCATACAGGGAACGTCAAGTTAAGACCAGTGTCAGGGCACCTTACAGGGCACTGCATCAGGTTTTCTCCACTGGAATGGAACTCATTAAGACACGTTATCGACTTTTCTGTCTCTAAAGGGGCACATCGTCATAATTTATTGCACACGGGGGGACTCAATAATTTGTTCCCAATGTGAAGGGCAGCCAATGGGGAAATTCAGATCAGCTGCTTTGGGGCTCATGGGATTTTTATTTTTGCATATTTTGTTTGCAGTGCTGAAGCGGACAAAGAAAAGTAAGAATGACCTCATCAATGCAGAGGAGGGCGAGGACCACTTCTCATCTGTTGGTGAGAATGCTGCCTGAGACACACCGTCTTCCACGTTACCGCAGGTCTCCATCATGTCCCGTGGCTTGTCAGTGTTGTGACAGATTGTCAGTGGAACACAATGGATTGTGGTGGAGTTGCACCATTTTGCCGAGTGAAAATTACATTAGTACCAACATAATTGTTCCTGAATAGGCAACATTAAAGCCACAGTGTGTAATTTTCTGCCGGCATCTGGTGGTAAAGTTGCAAACCGAAACCAACCGAGAACCCGACAGGGGACATTGGTTCTTTGTTGCAGGTGATTATACAGATGTGAACACATAGTTAGAGACAATATATTAAATTTCTGTGAATAAATTCTCTTAAAATTTTGCACACTGTGGCTTTAAGACTATTCATGGTAGGAAATTACGATAGGAGGATGTAGGGGTGGACGCAAGTGGAGAGGCTCCCCACGAATGTGGATATTTTTGTGTTTCTTACATCTGATTCAATGTCGTCCAGTGTTCTTAGCTTTAACTGCGTTAGATGAGCATATTACCGATTCGTACTGGGGGATAAAACACAGTGGATGAGCTACAAGGGTGCACTCTCTTCCTGGGTAGAAAATATACTATAGATATATATATATACTATAAATAGTATAGTATAGAGTATAGGATCATGATGACACACACACGTCTGTCTGTCTGCTGGTCGCTGGGCAGATTTCATCACATCCGTCAAAAACACAGTCACAAAACTTTCGAAGTGTGTAGCTGGGTTCAAAGCGAAGGCCAAGTCTGAAGCCATTAGCACTGATACAAGTTCTTATATTGTCAGATAAGGAAACCATGGGTAGAGGCACAAAAGGACTTGGTGATGTCTGGATTAAAATAGACCGGGAAATGATTAGCCCCCAAGTCTCCCTGTGCTAGTAATGACATTTTAATAGAACCATTTTTCTCCTTCCCTTCTGTCCTGTCCCACTTGACGTTTGGGCTCAATTTTAGCTAAGAAGGGTTTAATAAAGTACAGGCTGAATGGGAGTTGGGGGGTGAGAGGTGAAGACCATGGCACTGTGCTCTTAAAGAGTCGAGGGCTTCACTTTGTTTGCAGTTGCAGCTCGTCAGAGGATGAAAAATCTATCTATCTATTAATAGTGTGTATGAATTAATGATATCACATTAAGAACATTTGCCCCTGTGCTGGTTCTCCACATCCTTTTCACTGTGGCAGTGGAACACCTCTATGAAATGGGGGCTAGATTGTACCATAGAGTCCCGACTTCAAACTGACAACTGCACTGCTCTGCAGGGAAATGATTTACGACCTGTTCTGATGTCAGAACCACGTGTAAACCCAGTCTCGAGTTCAGCCTTAGACTCTGTCACTTTATCGCCCCTTTCTGTGTTTCGCCCCAACTGCCCCCCCAGGGAACGACAACTCGTCTTACTTCAGGCGGAAGGAGAAGAGGATTCGCTTCACCATCCGCCGTCTGGTCAAGTCGCAGGGCTTCTACTGGATGGTGCTGTGCCTGGTTGGCCTCAACACGCTGTGTGTCGCCATAGTGCACTACAACCAGCCCGACTGGCTCACCTTTGCCCTATGTGAGCACCAGCAGTTTTGTTCAAAATGAATTTCTGTCATATACTCACAACAGGCCGTGTTATACGCTCATTGTACCACAGCAAAAGGAGGCGTTGTTGTTCGACGCCGACCCCCTTAACTGTGATATAATGAGCATATAACACGGCCTGAAGTGAACTATTGGTTTTTATAAAACGGTTACGTATGTATGGCGAAATGAAAGTAATAGACACGGTACAATTAGCTTGTTTGATTTCGTCAAAACAGCATTTTTTTAAAGGAATACATTAGAGTAGTCCCTCCTGGCTTCCTGCACAGTGCATGCCGGTTGCTATGCGACACACCGTAGCGTTCCTGAGGAAGAAGGCTACGAGACGGTAGCTGGGTTCGCCGGCAATTTTAAGTTCGCGGGCTACTGTGGGCCGAAGGCGGAGACCAAAACTACAACTGTTCGACCTCGCCGTGTGCTCTGTCACTACTCACATCTACTTACGGACCTGTGCGAACTGATTCGACGTCATAGCCGTTGTATACGCTCGTCGTACCGCGGCTATGAACCAATCGGGTCGCTTGATTTGAGCTGCCCGTTTTATAACCCGATATATCTATATTGTGTCACTATTTATCTTACCAGTTTTATTATTATATTATATTATTACATAACACACATTCAAATATTCCGTTTTCCCCAGCAGCTTTAACCACATGTGAAAGAAGTAATAACACCATACCTCTATCAAATTAAAAAGGTTGACTCCATTATTAATAAAACACACACGACTAGACTGTCGGCGGTTTTACCACGACATCCTTTCCTCATCCGGTACCATCGGCCCATAGTAGTAACGTTAGCGAAAAACTCAAACAAAGGCTGCTGTACATGTATAACTGACAATACTACAATACCGTCTTTATTAGTTTCAGACAGATGCAGTTTTCATTTATTCCCATCCAGCGTCCCAAGTTGTCTTAATAGCAAATGTGCTTGCATCCGTCGGAGCGCCCGCTCGGCCGGTTGATCTTAAAATGAGGTGTGGTCAGGTTCATTGGCGCATTGCTATGTTGGGTGAAAGGCGATCTGAAGGTCTGAGGTCAGCATGTTATTGTAAGGGTCAGTATCAACATGATGATATAATACATTGTTATAGAATATAATACAACGTGCGTGCACCCCAATTGTTACATACACAGACGATCCCATGTGCGCAGAAGTGTTTGTTCTGTCTTTTTCCACCTGGCAGATCCACAATAATGACAATAGCAATCTGCCGAGGGAGAAAAAGCAAGCGGGGCTTTTAAAGGAAACGCGAGACGGCACTCTGAACCATGCCCCTGGGACGGCCGGCCGCTGAACGAAATGCACTTTCTCCGTGAGCTTCAAATGGTTGAAATAAAGCCCATAATGTTTTGGCATTTACTATTGTCCCGGAGTTGTCACTGTGACTGCGGTGGGAGCATCAGGAGGAGCCTGCTAATTGGAGTTGGCCGTCAGGGGGCGGCTTTCAAAACCCATGGAGGTGTGTAGTGGACTTTGAGTTCCCTCACACGTGCTGGAGGTTTGAGGTTCCAAAGGACTCAATCTAAGGGTGCGGTCGAATTGTCCTTACTATCTGCTTTTGCTTGACCTCAGTGAGAAAGCGTCATGAGGTCAAGGAGAGGTGTAAAAGGAGGATTCATACGATTTGGGGAAAGCCGACAGCGCTGCTCAGAGAATCCGACTCCACTTTCACTAAACTGCTGGGTGAGGTCGAATTGTCAAATTGGCTCAGGAAGTTTCCTAAATTGCCCGGAAGTATTTGATCAGCAGCCATGATAAGAGCTGTTCAGATTCTCTAAATGCATAGGAAAGGTGATTCAATGCTTCCTTTCCTTTCTCCTTTAGCAGAGGGCACACTGGGGCTTCCTATGCCAAGGTAAAGGAGAAGTAGACCACCCACAATTCATTGCAGCGTGACGCGCCATGAACAGACGTAAGCGATTCAATCCAAAGTAGAAGAAGAAGAAGAAGAGTATGAATATGACCCAGAGGAGACGCGCGTCACCCTGAAAGTAACATGCTGATGGAGCCGCTGCGTTATTTGCTGTCCATCGAATTCGTAGTTTCACCACGGCAGACGCACGTCAATAACGTCCACCGCCGCGTGATGACGTAGTTTAGTGAAAGTGGAGTCGGATTCTCTGAGCAGCGCTGTCGGCTTCTCCTAAGTCCCATCAGTCCTCCTTTACACCTTTCCTCGACCTCGTGACGTTTTCCACTGAGGTCAAGGAATAGTAGAGAGGAAAAGTAGATTGGAAGGACTATTGATAATATGATGACGTGCGTCTCTTCTGGGTCATATTCATACTCTTCTTCTTCTTCTTCTTCTACTTCAGATTGAATCGTTTACGTTCATGCACGGCGCGTCACGTTAAATATCGCTGCCACAATGAATTGCGGGTCGTCTATTTCTCCTTTCCTTTCGCGTGTATCCTATGCCCTATATAGTTTTAACCTGTATTGATCCGTTTGATTTCTTATCCGCCCCCCCCCGGACAGACCTGGCCGAGTTTGTATTCTTGGGCCTGTTTCTGGCAGAGATGTCCATGAAGATGTACGGGCTCGGAGCGCAGAACTACTTCCACTCCTCGTTTAACTGTTTCGACTTTGGGGTGAGTCGTCCCGTTCGGGTTCAACCAAAGCACGATGTGTTGTGTGTGTGTGTGTGTGTGTGTGAGAGCCTGTGTAGTATGACTCATGTGATTCAGGACTGCTGCTTCACAACAGTGATGTTTTCACTTACTGCAGTTGTCACAATGTGTTCGCAGGTGATCATCGGAAGTATTTTTGAGGTGATCTGGGCTGCCATCAAACCTGGGGCCTCTTTCGGTATTAGTGTCCTGCGAGCTCTGAGACTGCTCAGGATCTTCAAAGTCACCAAGTGAGTCGTCGGAAATGTGTGCGTGCGCGTGCGCATGCTTCGTGCACAGTTTGTACACGTGTTCACATTCGCACCATGACTGTGTGTGTGTAGGTACTGGAACTCTCTGAGGAACCTGGTGGTTTCCCTGCTCAACTCCATGAAGTCCATCATCAGCCTGCTGTTCCTCCTCTTCCTCTTCATTGTGGTCTTCGCCCTGCTGGGCATGCAACTGTTCGGCGGCCTGTGAGTCATTCGTCTCGGCCGCAGCTGCTCATAGTGAAGAAACAAAGGGCGACTCCCATTGTCCCTCATTCGAGCCTTTCAACCCCCGATTGACGCATTGAAAGCGGCACGCCAGCTTTTTTGTTCATGTTGTGACTGAAAAAAACAGTAAAGACCACTGTCTTTGCAACATTTAAGAAACAACTACACCCGATATCAACCAATATGCTCGCTGATTGAGTAAGTGCTAAGTAATGCTCCCAAGGCACGCAGTGAAGACATTTGATTTGAACGGACTGCAATTTGGTCCCCCTCCCATCGTCGTTTGGGCGATGTAGCTGTTAGGATTCAGGTGTTGTGTCGGACTCTAATGTGCTGGAGCCAGGACGCGGAAGCAGACAACTGTTTTAAAGTGTTGAGGCGACGACGCAACTCTGTGTGAAAGACATTAGTTACACCGGTTCTCCCTCTGTTAAAGAAGGACGTCTCATGTCGTCACGTCGCAGTAACCATCTCGCTCTGAAATTGAAAACAAAACCCACTTTCTCAAACCCTAATTTACTTTGTAAACATATTATCATCTTACGTCGGTAACCACAGACGGTTATCAACATCTCTTTGCAGAAAGATTTAAAAAATCAAGTGTTACAAAACATTTTAGAACTAGTTAAAAGAGTAAAAGGTGGAAGTAAAAATGTTACATACGGTTACAGAATTTGCTGAAAATAAAGACGGAATCCTGAAGGCCTCCTGCAACAAATGGTTGTCCCTCTCTCCTCCACGCGCTCGTCTGGTTGATGAGATCCAGACGGGAGCAACGCTCGCCCAGAGTTTGTCTCCTCTATTTGCATCCCTCGGATTCGGGAGGGAGATGTAATTAGGTCCCAGTGGACAGACGGAGATACAAAATGTCAGCATCAGCACAACCCGTCCGTTCAGGGAGAAGAAAGACTCCGAGATCAGCCGTAAGGTCACACAGACTGCAAACCCAGACGGCACAAGTGCAAAGAGCTGCTCCATCCTCCAGTAGGCCGAGGTGTGAATGTGACTGTGTCGTGGCTTTGGAGCTCGAACACATTTAAAGACTGTCTGTCTTTTTTTTTTCGCCCCTGCAGGTTTAATTTTGAAAAAAAACCGCCGACCACTAACTTTGACACGTTCCCGGCAGCGATTCTCACCGTCTTCCAGGTAAAGCTCATCTCCACGGCGCTCAATGTCCTGCTCTGCTTGTCGGACTCAGAAAGCAGCCTGTGTCTCCCCCCCCCCCCTGCAGATCCTCACCGGGGAAGACTGGAACGCTGTCATGTACCAAGGGATCGAATCACAGGGGGGCGTCCACAGGGGGATGTTCTCCTCCATTTACTTCATCATTCTCACTCTCTTCGGGAACTGTATCCTGGCTGAGTGATCCACATTAATGACTTGAAGAACAGCTGCAACTGTAAATATTGATTCTGTGTTTATCAGTCATTTGAACTTCTCCTGAAACCACAAATAACCAGACACACTTCTCAACGTCTTCTTGGCCATCGCCGTTGACAACCTCGCAAATGCCCAGGAGCTCACTAAGGTACCGCGTTTCTCTTCCGGCTTGAGAGATATTTCACGACTTTATGTGTGTTGGAGATACCGGGCAGAAGCACCCACTTAAATCACATGGCCTTTCATTACCTTTCTGTAAAGCACAGTGAACCTTATCACTGGTTAAGGCTGCCCACTTTGCAAGAGTAGGCCGTACATTTAGTCCCTCAACATCGTGAACTGGCAGCTGGTGATACCTCACCACTGAAGAAGAACCTGTCGTCCAATATGTCAGCGACTTCTTCAAATGCACTTGTAGTAGTTTTTTTTTGGGCCTCATGCAAGCGTTGGTATGAACACATTTGTCCTTAAATCGTGCCTATGTGTGATTCAGAAGAACTCCCGCTACTCCCATTTATTTTCCTTTGTATTTTGAGATTCCTTTCAAGTAGGAGTCGTAGGAGTCACGTAAATTGGTCTGCTGCTAAAACCAAATTTTTAGTATAAGTATTATTAAGTAGTACAAGTATATACATTAAATTAAATGTATATACAAATATATAAATTTCACCTCTTTATTTCAACATTGTTCTGTTTAACTCTGCAATTCGAATGATAATATGATTCTACAAGTATTCATGTACTTGTTAACCGTTGTTGCGCAATGGCCAGGGGGGCTCACATCTTTGGCAGTTGGCACGCCAGTTGCGCAGGGGGCGCTATCTGTCAGTTGATGATTGTTTCTTTAAACTTCACTCCAATTAGCTCATGACAAAAAGCAACTGCTATGTTAACTCGTTTTTCTTCTAAACATTTGTTATCACCTTGTTGAATCTACTGAAGTTAGTCGCCAATATTCAGCACTAATTGCATCATATATCATATTGATTGCTGTCAGTGCAGCATGTCCTACAGATTGTCCAAATCAAAAAACGTACCAGGACATGTTAGGACAAGGCCCAGCGAACTGCTGTAAGACTTCCATTGTGAAACATCTCTGCACTCTCACTGACAGTAGCTGGATAGCTTTCCAAAATAAGAAATGTTTCAAATCTGCAATAAATTGAATTCATGAAAAAAGCAAGTAAACAGGTAAAGAAACAGTAGGGGGTTAGCTGTATGTACTGTATGTATGTTTTTGCCAACACTGTCCAGGATGAAGAGGAGCAAGAGGAGGCCATCAATAAGAAACTTGCCCTCCAGAAAGCCAAGGAGGTAAAGGAGGTCAGCCCCATGTCAGCCGCTAACATTTCCATCACAGCGTAAGTCGACCTCTTCTGATGTTTTTGTTCCGACTTCCTTTTACTTCATCTCATGAATGTACCCATACCCGCAGAAAAGATATCACAGCGAACTTGCTCGCCATGCTAAAGAGCAGCTCACCAACAGGTCAGCGTTCGTGGCATTGAAAATAATCTCAGTATGAAATTCCTACTCTGATATTGTGTCTGTTGCTTGAGGCACAAACCCCTTAAATGTGAACAAATATGCATGTGCTGAAATGCACAAGAGCTATGTATGCAAAGACTAATGCAACAATTCAGTTGAGTGACAATATCAAGACAGTTTTCTTTCTTCATACATGGTCTCTTGGGATGTTTTCTGTCTCCCAAAACGACCTGTCCTGTAGATTTGACATGCAACCACCACATTGCCACCACACCACAGCATTATCGATATTGACCGATATTCAACAAAAGGTTTTTCAGAACGAGCATGTGGCAAACATCCCTGCCCAACCGCGGGTCTCCCATCACACACCCGGCAACAGCCGCTCAAAGATAATACTTTCAAACTCAACTCAAGATAGAAACTAACTTAAAGATCCCCTCCAGTCACGTTTTAGTATATGAAAATAATCTGTTATGCCTAATATTCTGTTTAACGTTGTTAACCCCCAAATTTTTTTTTAAACCTCTGAAATGAGACTTGTAATCATCCACTCTCTCTCCCTCATTGAGGAATTCTGAGAATAATATATATGAATATTCATGATATGCAAATAACACAAGCCCCGCCCACCACAGCCACTCGCGCTAGGTTGACCGGTGGAAGAACTTTCACGAGCTGAAAGCTGAACGAGCTGAAGGGTCTGCTGACACACCTGCCGTCCTCTGGGGATGCTAACTGCTAATGCCAACGCTAAGCGTCTGCTGACAAACCTGCCGTCCTCTCGCGAGGCCCTGGCTCTGCTGCGCTGGAAGTTTCCCATTTCTTTGCCTCAGATTTGCATATTTGACAGCGATTGTTTTTTTTGTATTTGTGATGTACCAAATCTAGCTTGAACAGGATTGGTTTGAATTTCAAATTGCAGGCAAATGAAACAGAAATCTCCTACTCCAGGAGAGGAATGTGAAAACACCTCTACAGTGACAACATGTGCTCAGATACAAGTCCCTTTAATCAATGTCAGACATTGTAGAGGACAGAAACAGAAGAAAAACACTTTTTTGAGTGGAGGGGGACTTTAAACTTTGTGTCATCCAGCCCGGCTTCTGTCACATATACTTCAGTCCACATATGCAGCTTTGCAACTTTGCGGCAGTGCGTCTCCTCTCCGTCCATTAGATGTGATTAGACAACTAGAGTAAGCTGTGTGCTGCCAGACCTACTGGCCCCACCCTCCCCAGGGGGGCAGGTAGACAGGCCGCCCACGGCCATCTGTACTGGCTCCTCGTCTATGAACCACAAGGAAGAGAGCCAGGCTGCTTGAGGGCCGAGCTGACCAGCCGTGCAGCTCCGGCGGACGGCCCCGGGCGCCAGGCAGATCGGCGGAGGCTGGACCTCTTCACAGATCGAGGAGGAGGCCAACGGTGAAGCCAGGGGCGCGGGACTGCAGACCGGCACTCAGGACCTGCATAGGAAGCTATTTTTGGCCCAAACGGCGACGGGTAACCAGGGGCAGGAGCAAAGGTCGCCGGGACCGCTGACAGTAGCTCAGGAGTACGAGTCGGCGGGACCGTTAACTTGTCACCAGACGGCACCTGTTTGGCCTTGAGTTGGTTGAGTGGCGCTCCCCTTACGGGCGGATGGCTGCCACCGGGCTCCTGTTTTCTTTTGCCTCTCAACTCAAATGTAACGTTAGGGTGTGGCATCTCTTTTGTTCATGTATGATAAAATAGCGCAGGTGATTAGGTGCAGGCGTCGGCCGGACTGCCAAGTAGACAATGTGCACCTTGGACTCCTCCAACAGAGCCTGGGGCTCACTTGCTGGTGTCACCTCGTGTAGGGAGACGCTGGTGAAGGAGGAGGCAAACCCGGCACCGGCCCTACTGGACCAGGACACGGTCCAGCAACGGGGTCCGCCTCTGTCCGGAGTTCCTCCACGCCCACCCTCACTTTAAAACATAACCAACAAAAAGCTAATTTGGGACTTACTGATATATTATAATGTTATCTGATCTTCATTTACTGGTGTAGTCATTGTATTGTTTTAGTCCTTGTTAATCCAGTTAATCTTTTTTCCCCCCCAATGTCTTTGTCTACAGCAATCAACACAAAATGTACAGAACCAATGCATTGCATTACTAATGAATCTCCTTTGCCGTTCTTCTAAGAGATACGAAGAGTTCTGCAACTTTAGAATGGCAATATTGTTCTGTTCTCTTCTGTATTCTGCAACAAAGTGTGTTGTTTGATACCCGTTTGCTGATAAGGGTCATTTGTGAACATAAAGGTTGTGTAACATAAACGTAAGTGCGCCGCTGCCTGTAATTATTAATAATCTCATTGGTGGAGTTGAATCTCTAAGAGAGTTTCTGTGCTTTTTTTGGGAGCATGCGGCAGCTGCCTGAATGGTTGAATGGAAATGGAGAAAGTTAGGAAGCAGCCGGTGACTTGTTCAGGGTGTACTCTCATCCAGTGTCCAGCAGGGATCAGATCCAACCTCTGCCATGACCCTTAAGGATGAGTGGGTATAGCTGACGGATTGACTTTAGTGAAACAGCTCTGATAAACCCACTGTCCACTAGCTGTCCCGCTCCAAACACCAAACAGACAAATGTAGAGACTAGCTCGTGAACAAAGTGGAGCATTTAGTTGCGCAACAAAAAAACAACAAAAAAAACGAGTTGGTGGAGACAAAAACTGAGCTAAAAGGAGAGTCAATATTTATCAGTTGGACACAGTCACAACTCCAAATGAATGTTTGCTGGATGTGTAAATAAGCTACAGCTCACATATTCACCATAAGTAAAACTTATATAAGGTGGTAATATATCAGCGTTGTGTTTTTGGTTTGTTCATCTGCCAACAAGTGGTCATCCGATTTAGTAGTAGTAAGATTTATACAAAGGCCACTTGAGATAAGGGTTGGAAAATTGGATGTTCTCACTGTCAGTGGACGCTCCGACCTACAGGGGAAACCAGCTGCACTTCCAGTGGGGCCAGTTTAATGGCCCCCGAAGCTTAAAGCTCTCGCAGCTGGCCATTTATAATCAGTTTAGCATTTACTAGCTGCTGCAACCAAGCTCCGACATCATTGTGTATTTTGCACAAATCTCAATGTGTTCAGCTCCACCGATGATCTTATTCTATACATATCCAGACCTTCCTCCCTCTACTTTGAAATATCCATACAATTCAATTTGTCTTTTGCATATTATAGTGCATTTGTGTTCGTGTGTAGATTTCAGTATAACCATACCTGTCCTCGAACTGGCTTTTAATAGTATTTCCCTTGTTTATTTTCGCACGAAAACAGAATATACTGAATCTGACTATCCTTCGCTGTCACTTGCAGCTCATTTGTGTGACATTTCCTTTGTGGTTCGGCCTCAGCCTTGTGTGTTTCTGAGCTTTGACTGGCCGTCACGTTGAAACGGGACGGGAGGCTACGGGCCAAAGAGGAGACAGAGAAATGTTGAATGGTGTATGGCTTCTCTCCCTGACTTCATCCTATATGATGTCCTCCCTCCCCTGTTTTTGTTTTGTGCATGTGCAGTTTTCTAACACGCAGTCGAGGTAACGCGCATTCTAGCAGCTCATCCATCTGCAGCGTTAACTCACTGTGAGTTATGACCTCTCTGATTCAACTTTTGAATGCCTCCCATTGCCTCTCTTCTCTCATCCCCCCTCCTCCACTGCCGCTGCCGCTGCTATAACCCTACCTTCGTCATTCGTCAGTGTGAATTTGTCCAGAATCATGGTAGCGCTTCTGCGCTCACACCTTGTGATGAAGCTGTGCGCACGCGTGTGTGTTTCAGTTTTTACTGTTGTGGTTATTTCCCTGTGATCCTGCAGGGGTCATGGATGTCTGTGTCAGTGATCATGGTGTCTGGCTGTCTGTGATCAACGTCCTCTTCCGTCTGGGAATGACTTGACATATCATTGTTCATGTGATGTCTGTGATGTTGTTCATTCCCCCAAGTTGGCTGTAAATATGTATTGTACATTATTACTGCGGCGTGAGCCTCACAGGAGACACTTGTGTGTGTCACCGAACATGACCGGCGCTGAACGTCTTAGAAGTTGTTGAGTTACCGTCGTTCTTACCTGTCCAGTTATTTGTCCAAGTGACGTACGCCTGTGGAGGCTGGTCGCGATGCTAGTGGACTGAAACTGGCAAAAATTCGACGTTTATCATCCACAATTCCTATGAAAACACACCAGAGACCACACTGTTGCACTGATAGTTTCCATCATTACCATGAAATTTAATTCAATCCCTTACACACATTGTCCAAACTGCCCCAAACACGTATCCACCAGCCCCGATCATAGTCTCACCAAATGGACCACTGAGTAAAGACTACAGCGACCAGGTGTTTTAGGGAAATACTGAGTATATATATATTTTTTATATGAAACTATACATCTGTGAGGTTGAAATGCATCCATGGCGATTGTAGAAAAACTGTCAAATGACTTTGCACATACTGTGGTCCTGTGTACAGTAAATAAATGAATGACCTCCTTGCACTTCACCTAAACTCTTGTCGCACCTCGAATAAGGGAAATAAAGTCAAGCAAGTTTGCTTCTTTAGGACGCATTGGACACCTTGTTGTTCAGGAGATACTGTAGGTCTGACTTCTACCTGAAGGACAGAACTTAGCTGGCGGCAATAGAGCTGCGCCTTTTCTACTATTTCAAGGATTTGTTTGGCCTAAAATGTAATTAACTCCCAAGAAACCAGTGCTAAAAGTGAAATGAGTATTATTAAAGTCACTGCTTGACACTGGATTGATGCTGTGAAGCAGGTACACACACACCAGTCACAGATCTCGCCTGTAAATAGTCACGCACGGTTTCTTAAGTTACTTGTGTAACCCTGGTTCTCTGAGTGGTATCTGTGCGATGTCTTGGTGTGGGATATGAACCCACCCGGTTCCCGCACAGTGGCAAAAACTATGAAAAACACACTGCAATCGCTCACTGTGTGAGGAGGCGTATCCTGGGGGGACAACACTGAAACTCTATAGCTCATGTCTGATCAGTATTTTGATCCCCCATCATTTGCCCGGCTCCCTCTCAGCAAAAAACAGTCTCTTTTGGGGTTTTTTGGAATAATTTGGCATCTCAACTGTTCGTGTCAGTTTTCTGATGCTTCTTTTGCTCCCCACTGTGCTTCTGTCCGTGACTTGTTCCCGTCCCTTTCACAGTACTTTCTCTCCCCCCTGTTTCAATGTTGCCCCCTTTATGTGTTTGTAGGAGTTATGTCTGCACCCCCGTCCATCACTTCCTGAGGTAAACCCAGCCGCCTGCTTAGCGAGGTGGTGGATGATGATAACATGTGTAACCTACACACATAATCATGCTCCCATTATTTACATCCTACACGACCACATAAATGAAACAGACCTGCCGTTGTCATGCACACCACGTTACAGGCTTTTCTGTTCATTCAGTGACTCCAGTCCAATGTTGTCCATCCTCCTCTTAGCAGGAGTTCTGAGAGAGTGCAGTAAAGTGTGCCAGCTCTTGGAGATTTACATATAGTATGTAAAAGGTGAGGGTGAAGAATCCGCAGGATGATGGAGGGTAGAGAACATGGAATTACGTTTTATTTTTCCTGCTCCTAATCTGTGCAGTGAACAGATTTGACTAATTTGATAAAGTGGCACAAAAGATGGCACCGTTGCATGTAATACCCCACACAAGAGGTAGAACTGTCTTTAGTCCACACAGCATCGAAAGTGCATGAATTCAGCCATTTCACGATGCTGTATTTCACAGACACTGACAGAAAAGAAGTCGCATGTCAAAGCATGCTAACATGGCCATGCTTGGCCTTTGTTCAGGCATAACCATGGACAGTAGACTGTGAGAAATAAACCCAGTGGTTTTGCGGTGTTGAGAAGTCCATTGCACCTTGGTCATACTGTAATTCACTACAGCATGTAGGGGCTATGTGTGCCATTATGAGATTTAAAGTGAAACATAATGCTGGTCTTATGTGCCAAGACGTGTCAAACACATCCTGGATGTGTCACATCTCAAAGGAAACCATGCCTGTCAGTGTATCCATTGTAAATGTTTACATCCCGCTTAGAAATGACAAACTGTTGTGACAAAAATCTGGCACTGTCATCAAAGTAGAGGGTTTTGAAAATAAGTGACATGGTATTTTATTTTGTTAAATCAATATTCAAGTGGTTGAGATTTGTTGTGTTTTTTCTGCCCTTCCCCTAGTAAGGAGCAGCAGAAGTCAGCGAAGACGGTGTCAGTATGGGAGCAGAGGGCCAACCAGCTCAGAAGGCACAACCAGGCGAGCTGCGAGGCCCTGTACAGTGAGCTGGAGCCCGAGGAGCGTCTCCGGCTGTCCTCGGCCCTCAACATCCGGCCCGACATGAAGACCCACCACGACCGGCCACTGATTGTTGAGCCCCACGACGGGCCTGTGCTGGCAGGCCACCAGCACCACCATCATAAACCCTGCATGCCAGAAGAGGCTGAGACTACCCCTGACCCTCCTGCACCTTACCAGCCTCGCCGCCATCACCGACACAGAGACCGGGATAACGGTGACACTGGCGGGAGGCACCACGTCCACCACAGTCGCTCCAAAGACCATGATGGCAGCCGGGGCAAAGAGGGGAAGAGCGAGAGATCCCGCAGCCGAGAGGGCGGCAGGAAACATCACCACCAGAATTCAGTGGATGAGAGCGGAGGCGGAGGAGTCGCGAGCGAGAGAGAGCACCGTCATCATCATTCACATCGGCAGTCCCGGGGAGGCAACGGGACAGTGAGCAGTGGTGGGAAGGGGGACAAGAAGTCCCGGCACAAAGATGGCCGCTATTCTAACCGAGACGGGGATAGGAATTCCAGAGGAGAGAGTGGTGCCAACGGAGAGAGGAGGAGGCATCGGACTCATGGGTCCAGGGGCCAATCCACAGTGGAGGGAGTGGAGTCCAACGAGAGAGAGAAGACCCATGGCCACAGGTAGAAATGATCCATAAAAAACAAAACTACTTCTGTTTTGGCGATAACAACTGGCATGCTAACTCAACCCCACCTTCCACACAGAATGAAAGTAGCCAGTCCCAAGAATCACAATCCTCCATGTACTGGAACATCAGCACCTAAAGCTCATTATCACCGTTTGATTCCTAATTCAGTGCGCTGAAGAACAGATTCAGAGCAATGGAAGCATACCGCAACCTTGCCCAGAATATTTTACAGTGCAGTTGCCTTTAAGATGGAAAACGATAATGTCCCCAAAAAAGTGGTCCCACAGTATTAATCAGTCAACCATCTGCTCTGGGAAAAAAGGAATCTCTACTCGAATAATATCTTTTATGAACAATAAAATAGTTTTTTAACAGTTTCCAGTCAGGTTTCAGACAGTGCTTTAATACTAATGACTAAATCCAGAGTGGTGTCCCTCAAGGCTCTGTCCGTGGCCGGCCCCCTTCTGTTTTCCACATACATGCTGCCTCTTGGCCAGGTCATACAAAGTGATGATGTTTCTTACCATTTTTTATGCAGACGACACTCAAATGTATTCAATTAAAACCCCTCAGATACCAGCTGACTAACAATTCTCACAACCTGCTTCTCTGACATTAAATCTTAAAAGTCCCACAGTGTGGTTGATTCCACCATCTTTGTTGTTGCTAATGTTTCTGATCTGTCAAATAATTACAACCAGTCTGTTAGAAGTCTTTAGGTAATATCTGATTCAAACCCGTTTGAGAATAGAATGTTGTTCAGTCCTGTTTCATGGGGTCAAAAGAGATTATGATATGGAAAATAAAATAATATGGGGTCAAAAGAGATATTTAATCTCACCATTTTGTCAATTTCTTTTTAATACTTGAGTTACTGGGCAATCCCCAAAGATATGTGTGTGATCCCCAGTTTTACCACAATGTCTCCAACATAGTGCTACAGAAGATCATTTTTATATTGGAGGAAATAATGAGAGACGTATTAAAATATCTGACTTCTAATTTCCAATCGAAATCTCGAACGATTGGCCATTAATTCCTTTATGGCAGCTTGTGCATAGATGTCCTTACATATTATCGTTGATTATAATATTTAATTCCAGCTCCCATTTTTTTGATGTTCCAGGTGTTCTGTGAGATATCAGTCGTAAGCCTTTTATATATATGCGAAACGTGTTTTTTAATTGGAAAGCATTTTTCTGCAATACTGATAAAGTATTCTTCTATTTCATTTGGTTTTTTACTCACCATCTCTCCTTCTTTATGGATTGTGATATAGTAATTGCTCACTTTTAAGGCCTTTAATGACCTTGCACCCAAAAAACTTTCAGAATTATTGACCTGGTACTGTATGTGCCCTCTGGACCGCTAAGACCTGCGGATGGAGCCCCTACTGGCATCTCCCAGATCTCACCTCGTAACAACGGGTGATCAAGCGATTGCTATTAGAAACCCTCTGCCCATTGACCTTAGATAGACTCTGGTCGGACATAAGGTCTCTATAAGACTGTATATTTATTTATGTGATTGCTCATGTTCCATTGTTTTATTCTCACCTATCTGATGGTATCTCTTCTTTGTAAAGCACTTTTTAACATTGCTAAGAAAAGTGCTTTATGAATAAAGTTCATTATGATTATAATCATGATTGTTAATATATTATAAATGGCGCTTCTGCTGATCAGTACATATCTAGCCAGATCCATCAGCTTCTGTTTAGTCAAACAAAATGCAACTGACCCGCTTACATGCCAGGACATAAGCATGAGATGTTATTTGAAAATGTACTGTATATTCATATTTAAGATGCTATCTTTGTTCCAGGGACGGGTTTGGTGACTCAGAGGGGGAGTCCCTGGCCGTCTCTCCCCAGCAGGCCTCTGGCGACCGACCAGAGGACTCGGACAACCAGCGTAATGTCAGACGATCCGGCCAGACGTCTGGCCAAGTCCCTCCTGTGACAGTCACCTCCCCACCCGGAGAGACCACCCTCATACAAAGTCAGTATCGAGTTGCACACGTAATATGGCTTAGATCCCCCCCCTTTTTCTTTCAAAATGTTGAAGGTGTCTGTTCATAGTCACCCTCATGTACAAGATATCCTATATGTTCTCCAACTGTGTTTCGAGGACATATTAAAATACGGTAGATGTGATGGTTGCTCTTCAATGCCGCTCTCTCATGTCCGAGATGACTGTTGCAATTGAACTCTCTGTCTTGCCAGTGAACAGCATTGACTCTGAGACGATGCCCATGACAGAGAAGACCCTGGAGGATCTGGGTCAAAGTGGACCCAAGCCCATCCTGCCTTACAGTTCCATGTTCATCTTCGGACAGAGCAATCCGTGAGTCGCCTTCTTTGTCCACTTATCCGCCTCGTTTTGTAGGTCCTCCGACAAGCCACTGAAGTCGGACCCTTTAGAGATTCAGTTGTAGCAGCTCTTTTTTTTTCATAGCTAGAAACTGGAATATCATCATATCAGTACCAGGGATCTCCTTCCCTCTCTGCTTTCCCTCCGACTGAAATCAGTTTCAGCTTCTCCTTGAGAGACCATCTCCTCAGTCCACGTTATTGTGGACAAGAGAGTGCCCGTTGTCACTCTTAAGAGTTTTATGTCTCACAGTGCGGCGCAAGTTTGTACGATTTTATTTTATTTTGGTTCACAGAATCGGGTGGGCAAAGTTGAAATCAAACCTGATGTCACCTTGCTCCTAAAAAAATGTATCTCCGCCTCGTCCACGCAGTGATACATACAGCTCATTAATGAAACACTGGTGTCAAGTCAGTACTTGGCACTGGTGGATACCCGGAGGCCAGGTATCAGTATTGGTACTGAAAAAAGTTGCATCGGTGTATCCCTCATGTAGTTCCTGAGGTTCAAACGGCAGCTGAACTGTATTTTACATTTATATTCTTGTAGATGAAGCAGTTTGTGTCAATTTGCTTTTGGTGTCATTATAAGCGTTTAGATTTGTCTTTGTTGAACAATGTTCCTGATGAAATGGCTTCATTTTAATCCGCTATTTAGACTTAGTGTTTCAGAAAATTAGACACTGCAATGTAACCCTTTGTTGTATCTGTGTCTACCTCTGCTTCTCTACCCGTCCCTGCCTGTCCCTCCTCAGGGTGAGGCGCTTGTGTCACTACATTGTGACCTTGCGTTATTTTGAGATGTCCATCCTCGTGGTCATCGCTATGAGCAGCATTGCTCTGGCGGCGGAGGACCCCGTCTGGACCAACGCCCCTCGCAACAACGTGAGACACACAGTGCACATGGATGAACACAAAAGTACACTGAAAAAAACTGAGATGAGGTGTAATACATGTTGTCAGAAAAGAGATGAGCACCAGTAAAAAACTCAAAACACCCGAAATGCTCAAGATAAAGAAAGGAAACTTGACCTGCTGACATAAACGTCAACCGATCACGCATCAGCCCCACACCCAAGGTTCCTGTACTTCTTGTGAAGTACTGCCGCCTGTGCAGGGACTTCTTAGGGGGTAAAACGATTTCCTCCTGCAAAATTAAAATAGTTCCAGGGAAAAGTTCCTATGGTAGAAACACAAGTCTAGTTAAATGAGCCTGTGAGGACACCATTCATCTTTGCCGATTCCGGACTCTGGTTCCCAATGCTAAGAAACGATTATATTAAACATATTCTGTACTAATTCGGTGTCTTTTCTTTTTGCGGGCAGGTGCTTAAATATCTGGATTATGCCTTCACTGGTGTATTCACTTTTGAAATGGTGATCAAGGTAAGCATACGTTGGGATAGATGCACAATAAAAATAGTCAAAATGTCAATGTCTCTTAGACTTTTTATTGCACTTGTCTTCCTGAGTTGAAGGAAGACAAGCATTGGGCATCAGCCCCCCCGGGCTGATGCCCAATGCCGTTGGCCCCCAACTCTTATGCTTCCTCCTCAGCCCAACATAAAATAAATTCAATTCCAAAAAATAACATGCGACATAACAATGGCGTCTTGGGCTTAGATGGTGGACCTGGGCCTGCTGCTGCATCCCGGAGCCTACTTCAGAGACCTGTGGAACATTCTGGATTTCATAGTGGTCAGTGGGGCGCTGGTGGCTTTTGCATTTTCGTAAGTTACACACCTCCTTCTATTCTGTCATAATGTAAGAAGTGTCCAGTGAGTTTGCTCTGGTTTGTGCATCTGGTGTGCCAGGTGGGATGTACAGTATGTACTGTTATTGTGGGCTGCGGGGGCCTGAAAACCACCGTGCAGCCTCTAGTCTGCCAACTGTTCATTGGAGGATAAAGGAAGAGCATTTTTAAACCATAAAGATTATTTAACAATAGAGGACGGTGACCTCATTTTTTTGTTGAGGATTGTCAAGTCTTGCTACAGAGCAAAGACCTGTTTGAAAAGTACCGTAACGACGAATGCGTCTCGTAAGTGTAAGTCACGGGTCAAGCACTGTACACATGTGGAACCCCTGCTACCCTGCCAAACTGATTGTGTGTGTGTGTGTGTGTGTGTGTGTGTGTGTTTATTGACATGGTCCTCTCCCTGTTTCTGTGCTGGGATCGTTTTGAAGGAGCTTCATGGGGTAATGCCTCCTCTATCTCTCCCATCTTGCCTGACTGTGTCATCATCTGTGTGTGTGTGCGTGTGTGTGAGAGGAAACGTACGTGATGGCTTACACTGCAAAAAAACAAGTGATTTCCTCACATATTCAGTCTTATGTCTTTTAAACGTAATCCGTTCGCCTCAAGAGGCGTGTCCGCAGGACGAGGAGCGCAACTGCATTTTCCGCAAGATGCAATTGTTTGTTTCGGTAAAATGCAAAATTACAGTTTAAATTTCAAGAATTCTACATTCATGAGTAAAGAAGTGAAAATGTGCAATTTGAACATTACATGTAAGTTATATTTGGTAGAGAAATGACAGGCCGTAAAAAAGAATTCAACCAAATGAATGCTCCTCCTGGGCTTTAACTGTGAGTAATGCAGTTATTTCTTACCATGTGATTTATTTCCCAAAGCACAGCGACCGCACTGAATTCTCCTCCAGCTTTCGTTCTGGATCGTTGTTAATTGTCGGTGCAAACCGGCAAAGTCAGCGCGAGAACACTATCAGCGGTTGCGGTGCGTTATCCCTCGAAGAAAAAGACTGTAAGGCGCGCAGTATATGCAGTGGAATGACTTGTGAAGAGGCGTGTTGCAGTGTTCACCGGTGTGCCTGGGACACATTCCATCTCGTCGTCCGTCTAAGACCCCTTGATCACCCTCACGTGCTTGGCTCAATGTCCGTCCACCATGCTCCCCTCTGCCTCAGAGGGGCGCGTCACCTGCGCGCCCGTCGGCCTCGTCTTCCTCGTCTTCCTCGTCTTCCTCGAGCCTCCGTTGGGAGTGATTTTCCGCCGCACTTTGCCCCCCCCCGACGCAGCTCCGCTTGGACTGGAATGATACCATCGATTTCACATCCTCTATTATCAATTCACCAGAGGCCTGCTAATGCAACGAGCACGCTGCTGTGGGAGGGGCATGAGTACATCTCACAGGGGAAGATCAGTCCTCCGTGTGATCGTAAGCACGCACATTAGATGGACTGTATGACATGCACGCTGCTCGCTATAGGCTTTTAATGACCATATTGATGCATCATTTCCATTTACATGCAGTTTATTCTACACTAACTTGCATCTGACAGACTCAGCACCATTCTGCGGATGGGGATATACACCAATTAGTGCGTGCGTGTGTGTATATATATACATATATATATATATATATGTTCCAAACGTGCTGAACAGCATTTGTGAATGCTATTGCCTGATCAAAATTCATAACATGTTGCTTTTCAGCGGCTGACGGCCAATCGAAGTCTTCAGTATCGAATAAATGAGACATTACGAAATGATGCCTCGACCTTAACCGCAACGACGAGTTGGCATATCATTACCTACCCACTTTAGTTTGTGGGTTCACTAGGCCTCATTCAAGACTGGTACACCCACTGCGACGTACATCCCCAATGTGTGGACGTACCTGGGTGTTAGTTTCAGCTCTGTCCGGCTGTTTAACACTGCAGCAACCCCGACCAACTGTACCGCAACATGGTGCTACTATGCCAGATACTTTGATTTATCCTAATCCTAAAAGCCTCTTGCACTTGTAATGTTAATAATGGAAACACATTTTTCAAATACAAGCAGCTCGACAAGTTTATGTTAAAACAAACTAACTAGGTCTTAAGTTTGTCCTTGTCCTAATTCTTCAGGACTTTAGGACTATTTAGCTCTACGCTGATTTGTCACGTGAGGGTCAGCCCTATGTTCCCTCATGTCTATGAAATGCCCCCCCCCCCATCAAAATTAGGCCCTATGTTCCCTCAACCCTATCTTCCCTCAAGGATTTACCCCCAAATTAGGCCTAATGTTCCCTCATTTCTATTAAAATTAGGGTAAGGGTGATGGAACATAGACACGCTCCCGGTATCTTTCACCCTTATTCTTTTGGGATGATGTCAAGAACCTTATTACAATATTCCAGCTCCAGCGGATCAAGTCTGGCACAACCGTTGTCATTTCAGGCTGGAAAGGTACAGTAGCAGCAGTAAGTTCAAGATTTCAAATTATAAAACACTAATTTCACTGGATTGAACTGAAATTGAATTCCAAAATGATAAGCTGAGTTGAAAATCTATTTTATCCATACATTTTCTTGGTTATATTACATATTTTTTCCTGTATTTACTAATGATTTATCCAGTATTTCATAATTTCTCATTTATTTACTATAGAATGCTTCGGCTGTGATTCTTGATCTTGTGCTTGTTCTCTAATATCAGAATCATCAGCTGGCTGAATCGAACTCAAACATATAATTCGCTGGGGCTTTTGGCTCCTGGTCACTTCCATATCGGCAGTTACAGCAGATTGAAATTGTGCGACTGACGGCTGCCACTCGGCCACCGTGCATGTCCCTGAAGCTGTGTGTGCCGTCCATTTGACTGTGTGCCCGTGGCAAGGACAACGAAACCAAAGCATCTCCATCAAAGCTCACTTTGCGAACCTGTCGTCTCACCGGCTGCAACCCCTCATGTCTGCAGCTTTCTTTGGTGCATTTCGTGTTGGATGCTGCAAAGTGCAAAAACTGACCCTAAATATCAGCCTCAGGTGCTAGTGATAATCTGGTTTCAGGGCTGGGATAATGTTTCTGTTTGGCTCATTATTAATTATTAGCATTGTGATTTAGAAGATCCTCATTTAGGCCATTTTTTGTCTTTGATATTTTGGTTGAGACTGAGAATATCAGAATGTGGGCAAGTGCCTGTCTCGGCCACCAACACCCTTCATTTGTGTTTAACTTCAGTGATAGGCTACCTGAAAAAATACCAGTGCTTATTCAGAATCCAATCACAACTGCTATTCTTTCCTTACTGTATATGGCCTGGTGTACTGTAGTTGAATCCATTCTGGGGCCTATTCTTTACTGGGATTTACTCCCGACCAAAAGACATACAACTTTACATCCGTTCCATTAATGGGAAGTATGGCGTTGTCATCTGATGCAAACGTGTTCTTTATTCTGTTTGTGTGTGTGTGAAGCATCCATAAATGTGCTGTACCTTGTTTTACCACTGTTTTCCCCCAAGTAGATCGCAACAAGGTGTGACCAGGTGGGGAACCCTCTTATGCCACCCCGACCCCCTCCCCGATCCCTCACCCTGTACCCATATCTTACCCGAACCCTTCTCCCCCCAAATCTCACCCCTTCTATCTGCCATTCTTCCTACATGTGTGCTTAGATCAGCTTCATCTATAAGCCCATATGTCAGCAGAGCCGGTGTCATTTATCACAACAGTTACCTCTGTCCGACAGCTTTCAACATAGACCTTCCTCAGACGACCAAAACCACCGATGGTTTCATCTATTTCATTTCAAAATGCTATATTGCCTGTTTGGCAGGAATTTCAATCCTTTCTATATTAATTTTAAAACTTCAATAGAGTTGTTTAAATGACCTCCATAATTATGTAAAGTAACAAATTTCACTACTAATCAGCGCTGATTAAAAAGTGTGGTTTTAAATACCGTTGTGCCAAGAAATTGCATCTTGGAATGAAAAGTGTCAGTGTCTTTAAATAAGTTTTTGGGTGCGGTCGAATTGTCCTTCCTATCTACTATTCCTTGACCTTAGTGGTCAATGGTGGTCATTCCTTGACCTTAGGATTCATAGGAGCCGACAGCGCTGCTCAGAGAATCCGACTTGACTTTCAGTAAACTACGTCATCATGTGACGGTGAATGTTATTGACGTGCGTCCGCCGTGGTGAAACAAAAAATTTCTGAAGATGAACAACAAAAAATCGCAGCGAATCCATCAGCATCGCCACCGTGTGACATCAGATGTAAATGATTCATATGTAACAGTAACTTACATGATGACGTGCATCTCTTCTGGGTCATATTCATACTCTTCTGCTTCTTCTTCTTCTACTACTTCTGATTGAATCGTTCACGTCCGTGCATGGCGCGTCACGTTAAATATCGCTGCCGCAATGAATTGTGGAGCGTCTATATCTCCTTTCCTTTCACATAGGAAGGTCCAGTGTACCCTATGCTGAAGGAGATAGGAAAGGAAAGCATTGAAGCACCTTTCCTCAGCATTTAGAGAATCCAGACAGCTCTTATCGTGGCTGATGATGAAATACCTCCAGGTCACGTCAAAATTTAGGAAACTTCCGGAGCAAATTTGACAATTCGACCATACCCCTTGTTTCTTTTGTGTGCATCAATCCGTCTTTGCCTACATCCACCGTCAGCAACATCAGGCCTTTTTATACTGAGTGGTCCTTCTTTCTATCTGAGGAATGGGTCTTTGCAAACTAATACCATGTGAAGCCTTCCAGCAACAACACAACCAGTGTTTAAATCCATCAACCACAGCATTACGCATCCCCTGACAACTGGGGATGAATGAGGATGAATCAAACAAAGCATGTAAAATAGTCTAGGTTTTTGTTTGTTTGTAATTTTTTAATTCATAAAATTCATAGTGAATACAGTATTAAAAATGTAAAGAAGGATTAGGAGCACCTATTGCTTTAGCAATAGGACCAGCCATCAGTATTCACGTTGCTGATGTCAAACTATTAATCATAAACTACAAAATATTTTGTGTATCGAAGGAGCCTATTGGAGGAAAGGAGCCTATTGGTGGAAACCCTGCTTCAGAGAGAAGTTGGATGTGTAGCCGTGTGATGAATGGGCTACTTCCTTCAGTTTAAGTGACTAATATCGTGAATATGGGTATTGATATAGTGGAATATGGTAGTAATAAAAGATGACATAGGCAAATTATAAAATGGTCAAGTTATGTTATATTCCATCATTATTGGACCATAAAGATCAATTAGTTATTTCTGCCACTTTGGTATAATAATGAAATTAACCCAAAAGCCTGAAAAACAGAAAATATAAAACATCACTTTGTTTTATAGAGATGTGTTTACAATATATAATAAAAAATGTTTCATGACAAAAGATTAAGAAAATATATAATTTTAAGGGTCTTTGAGGGCTATTGGTCGCTATAATCATTCTCTCTTTCCATATTTGTTCTTTTATAAGTGATCTCTTCCTACATAACTCCAATGAAAGAGACTGGGATTAGATCTTAGTTCTGTGTAAACATGTGCTGGCTGTGCATTGAAATAATCTTCATTTGCTCCAACTAAAATATATTTTCTTTTCGGGCTGAGCACATTTTTACTTTGGTTGCTCTGTGACAGTAAAGCTTCTTTGTGGACCAAGGAACGTTTTCAACATCCATGTGGCATATAAGTAAAGAATACTTGAAAAATCGAAACCTGTCCTTTAAATCATTTTGTAAGTATTACAACCCATACTTTCTGAGATAAAGCAAGAGAGCGACTAACAGAGTGTGATAGAAATAAAAGTATTGAGATAGTTGGAAGAGAGATTGTGTTTTCAGGACACAGCTCTCTGTCCTCATTCCAGGAAACTGATGAACAGCTGTGGCCTCAACCAAATTTGTGCCAGATATCCTCATTATCATTTGAACCTTCGTATCCCACTAAGCG
This sequence comes from Scophthalmus maximus, assembly GCF_022379125.1. Taxonomy (NCBI): domain Eukaryota; kingdom Metazoa; phylum Chordata; class Actinopteri; order Pleuronectiformes; family Scophthalmidae; genus Scophthalmus; species Scophthalmus maximus. Next base: position 25,363,884 of record NC_061517.1, read on the forward strand.
TCACATTTTAGCCCCTGTAAAAAGTCCAATCTCACTCTCTCTCCTTTTTCCTCACTCTGTCTGGGTGTTGGGGAGTATTCCTTTAAAGCTATCAGAATATTATATGATGTTGTTCCCTTAACCCTCTTCGTGAAAGTGTAAGTGTCTGGTCGAAAGACACTCTGGCCCTATGTCACTGCAAACACATGCCAGACTACTATAAATCAGCGTGTAGAAGTTGTTGCATGAGGTTGTGACTGGAATAAAGGGACTTCACAGGGCCACAGACTACGAAAGGAACAATGTCATCGTATCAGATTGATAGTATGCTTTTTGTTCCCCTACTAATACCAATACCACTGCTAATTGTAGTGGTAATCAAGTGGGGTCTAAAATCTTTGAGGAAATCTTGAGGGCTGGAGATATTAAGAACGGTACACTATACGCTGAGATTCAGAACTATTGAATCTCAATGACCTGTGCCAGGGATATGGCAAGGAGCTCCTCAAAGTGCTAATTCCACTGCTGGACAATACCCTTAACAGTTCCACTTCCAATTCACACTGTGGCGGTTTGAAACAATCACTTTTACCATCAGCCCCTCCAAAGTTTGTGGCCAAGTTTCTCTGACAGAACTCCAGATTGCTCTGGGTTGGGACTACTTGGTGCCCCAAGAGTTTGAGTTTTTCTCTGCCTTGATGACAAACGAGGGGACCATGAGGCAAACTGTTGTGGCACCTGCAGTAATGTGACCATTGTATCGGTTCATGAAGGTCAAGCTTTTTCTGCATTCCCTCACCTACGGTCAAGATATTTGGGCAGTGACCAAAAGAATGAGATTGAAATGTCAAAACCAACAAGAACATTGCGCAGTGATTAACTAGGTGTGTATGGATGAGAAAGTAGGCTCTCCCTCTAACTACCACCATCACTTAACCTATGTACAAATGACTCCAATATCACAGGTGCTTGCGCATGACGGCACCCATTGTGTGGGCACCCATGAACACGTAATCGCATTTGCACGATTCATCACGTCTTCCGACGTTGTGCGACGGCAAAAAATGAACCCCGCCACTGAGTGTGAACATCCAGAACAGCTTTTTTCCTTCAGATGCAGTTGGACGACATACAGTGA